>NC_081413.1:165474579-165774579 GCF_030272615.1 Cryptomeria japonica
AAATAACCTGACCATAGTTGCTAGCAAGAGCAATGTATCCAGCTTTTGCAGTAGGTAAAGAAATAACATCTTGCTTCTTACTTGACCAAGAAACCAACTTATTTCCCAAAAAGAATGCTCCACCAATAGTGCTTTTTCAATCATCAACATCACCTGCCCAATCAACATTTGTACAAGCAATTGAAGTGAAATCATCATTCTTCGGATACCACATATCATATTCAACTATTCCCTTCAAATATTTGAATATCCTCTTCACTATAGTAACATGAATTTAATGAACAATGATGAACAACAAATACCCTAATCGGTACTGAGAGGGGGGGTGAATCAGTACAGACAAAAACTTTCTCAACAACTTATCAAGTTAAAACAATACCAACTGGTTGTCTTCATCAATGAACTCTACCATGGCAATACCAATTAAACATAGCAAGACTTCAGACAACATAAACTGATAAGTCTGATCACTTCAAATACATTCAATACTTGATAAAAACTTCACCCATAAACTAATTCATGCTGTATACCAGTAATACCATAACCTATTAGCTCCGCATGCATAATTACTAAAACACAGAATACTTAATCATCACATGAAAAATGCACAACTCATGACACATAGATTTTTCACATGGAAACCCAAATGGGAAAAAACCATGGTGGGGATGAATACCCACAAGCTTGTTTTGAACTCTTTTGAAGCTCACTTTGTTAGGATCCTAGTCCGGTTAAAGACTTTACAGTAAGGTTCTGTTAGGAACCGATCCTGTTAAAAATCACCCAGTTAAGGGATGGCTATATACCCTGTTAAAGGTTACATCGCTAGAGGATTTGAAGAACTCAATGATCTTGAGTCACCCGGTTAAAGTATTTACAATAAGCCTGTTAAATCTACCTTGTAAAGGGATTTTCTAACTTTTGAAATGGTTAGAAGACAATGGGTAAAACTCTGATCTGATAACAACACTACATGCCAAGGCAGATCCTTTTCATTTCCTCTCTTCTGCAATCACACTCTGCAGTTTTCCTCTAACTGGTCTGGCAAGTATCTCATCACTCGGATACACACACAACATTTTCCAACAACAAATAATAACAAACATCATCGACCTTATAGACAACAATTAGGTCGGTAGCTTAAACCCTAAGCCCTAAGCATTTAGGTTTACAATACAAGTGGTCCAATCCTAACCATCCAAACACTTTGCATAGAGAAATACAATCTTAAACAAATCAAAAGACAATCTGCATTTTTCATTCTTCACCACATATGGGAATCAGTAACCCATCACGCTCTCTTCTCATACTGCTAAGAAGAATGATCATTCCCGAGGTAGACATTTAATGCAATCGATCTTCACATGCAAGATCCTCAAGGAAATCCTTCACGCCAAACTGGAAACCCTAGAGCTGAGACTACCAACCGGTAGTCACACTTAGTGAAACCCCGACAGCGGTTCACCATCTTCTTCCAATATGCATACCAGTTCACTTTCACTTATTGACATCAATGACAACATACATTATCATCATATCATCATGTCGGTTCATCATATGCCAACAATATCCAACAAACTCCCCCTTTGGCATTGATGGCAATACTCAGTGTAGCATTGCAACTGTAGACATCATAGACCAGTGTATATGCATTAACAAATATCTTCTCCCCATAACTCATCAGATATCTTCTCCCCCTTTGACAACAATGCCAAAGTGGAGGCACAAGCTTCCATTCTCTATTATGTTGCTCCCCCTATGGAGTAGCATCCTTCAACACATCAATCCTAAAAGATTTGACACTGTAGTTCCTAACTGATGCAGAGCACACAACTTTAGTTGACTTCATGAAGGGGTAGAACCCCTAATTCACCTCTCAAATAGGTAAATATAGTCTTTGGTAAGGGCTTTATGAATATGTCTGCTAGTTGCTCCTTATTGGAAACATGTTGTAGTACAACCTCCTTATTATGAACTTTCTATCTCAAGAAGTGCTACTTAAGCTCAATGTGCTTAGTTCTAACATGCAATACCAGATTATTGGAAATATTAATTGCACTTGTGTTGTCATAAAATATATTCACCAATCCAAATATAGGTACTTTGAAACCTTCCAATACATGTTTCATCCAGATTGCTTGAGTGCAGTTCATAAATGTTACCACATATTTTCCTTTAGCTGTAGATTGGGAAATACAGCTCTGCTTCTTACTCATCCATGATACTAATCTTCCACCAAGAAAGAATGCTCCACCGGTTGTGCTCTTCTGATCGTCCACATTACCTGCCCAATCAACATCGGTATACACTTTGAGATTGAAGTCACCATTATATGGATACCACAATCCATAGTCAACTATTCCTTTCAGATATCTAACAATCCTCTTGACTGCTACCAAGTGGGATTCTCTAGGACATTTCTAAAAATGAGCTACTATGCTCACTGCATGAGCAACATTTGGTCTGATGTGCACCACATAGTGCAGCTTACCGATCATTGATCGGTAATCCTTCTCATTCACCAACGCTGAATCATGTTCCTTAGTCAGTTTACAACTGGTCACCATCGGTGTACCAACCGGTTTTCTCTCCTCCATGCCAAAGGTCTTCAATACTTCTTTGACATACTTTGACTGGGTAACAAAGATACCCTCTTTCATTTGTTGAATCTGTAGACCAATGAAGAATTTTATCTCCCCAATCAGAGACATCTCAAACTCTTTCTTCATTACATCTGCAAATGCATGGCTCATTTCATCATCTCCTCCAAAGATTATGTCATCTACAAATACTTCACAGATCAGAATATGATCACCTTTTAATCTCAAGTAGATGTTGCTATCTTCACTTGTTCTCTCAAATCCAATCTTCACAAGATGAGAGTGTAATCATTCATACCATGCCCTTGATGCTTTTTTTAATCCATACAGGGCCTTGTGTAATCTACACACTATGTCACTATCTTCTGATAGGGCAAACCCATCTGGTTTCTCTATATATAATTCCTCTTCAAGGATTCCATTTAAGAATGCAGACTTCATACCCATCTGATAGACCTTAAATCCCTTAAATGCTACAAATGCAAGTAGCATTCATACACCTCCTAGTCTAGCCACAAGAGCAAAGGTTTCTCCATAGTCTTCTCCCTCTTCCTAAGTGTATCCCTTGCATACAAGCCTATCCTTGTTCCTTATAACTATACCTTCTTCACTCAGTTTTTTTTTGAAGATCCATTTGGTACCAATGACATTCTTGTGTTCAGTTTTGGGTACCAAAGACCATGTTGCATTCTTTTCAATCTAATCCAGCTCCTCTTCCATTGCCTCTATCCAATCTTCATCTGTAAGCACCTCTTTAATAGTCTTAGGCTCCAATTCTGAGATCATGCAAGAGATCTCCTTCACCTTTCTTCTCGTGAGTATCCTTGCATCTTTATCTCCTATGATATGCTTTGGATCATGATGTAATTTCACATATCTAGGAATGACTCTAGCTGGTTCTTCTTGCTTTTCCTCTTCTCCTTCTTCTCCATCTTCTTCTTCTCCTACCACAGCTTCTACTGGTACAGGAACACTGAGATCTTTGCTTGTTTCTTTTGTAATCAGTTCCCAAAAAGCTATTCCTGGTTCACCTTCCACTTGCTCACTGCTGGTTCCCTCATATTTCTCAGGAGCTTCATCAACCTTGACATTGATTCTCTCAACAATATTTTGAGTTTTGTTATTATAGCACTTGAGGGCTTTGCTCTTAGTGGAATATCCTAGAAATATTCCTTCATCACATTTAGCATCAAATTTTCTCAAATGCTCACCTATCTTGATATAGCACTTACTCCCAAATACCTTAAAGTAACTCACAGTGGGAGTCTTCCCGGTCTAGTATTCATAAGGGGTTTTATCTTTGCCTTTCTTGATAATTACCTGGTTCATTGTATAGACTGCAGTGCTCATCGCTTCTCTCTAAAAGGTGTGAGCAACCTTTCCTTGGATCAACATTGTTCTCGTCACTTTAACTACAGTCATGTTATTCCTTTCTGCTATGTCGTTATGTTGTGGTGTCCTAGGGGCAGACAGTTGCCTCTTGATTCCATTCTCTTCATAATACTTGTTGAATTCATCAGAAGTGAATTCTCCTCCTTGATCAATTCTTTGGCACTTTATCCTTTGGCCACTTTCCTTTTCTACTAATTCTCTGAAGACTTTGAATTTTCCAAATGCTTCAGACTTGTCTTTCAAGAATGTGACCCACATCCTTTCAAGAATGCGACCCACATCATTCTTGAGAAGTCATCAGTAAGAATCATAAAATACCTATCTCCCTGAATACTTCTAGTTTTCATAGGACCACACAAATCAGTATGCACAAGATCAAGTAAATTCTCTGCTAAAAAAGACTTACCTTTAAAAGTTGAGGAAAACATCTTCCCAAGTTGAAATTCTCTGCACAAAGAATTCTCAGGTTTGTTCAACAAAGGCAATCCTCTTACCGCCTTGATCTTACCGGCTTTAACAATATTGTCAAAGTTCATATGACAGAGTCAACTATGCCATATTCAACTGTCATCAAACTTAGCCATTAGACATTGACTAATCTTGGCAATTCAACTGAAATAGATTACCTTTGGTCTGCTTACCAGTGGCAATAAGTTCATGAATCTTTCCAATTATACTGCAAATTCCACCTTTGAACTTCAAAGTAAGTCCTTTGTCATTCAGCTGAGAAACACTTAAAAGGTTATGCTTCAGACCTTCTACCTAGTAGACATCATTTTCACTTCTCTTTCCATTCAGTGAGATAGATCATTTGCCTTTTACCAAGCATTGTGCATCATTTCCAAACCGGACAACACCTCCATCATATTCATCTAGAGACATAAACTTTCTCCTATCACCAGTCATGTGGTGATAACACCCACTATCTATAATCCACTCATTGGAGTTGTCAATGTGAGAGACAAGGGCTTTCTTGTCAGACATTTCTTCCTTTACAGCTACAAACACTATATCTTCACTCTCGTCATCCTCCAATTCTTCATCAGTAACACCTTCATCCATAGCAACAAGACAATTTCTTCTACTTCCCCCTTTATACTTTCTAAACCTCTCTGATTTATCCTTATTATCACTATTAGGACAATTAACAACTATATGTCCTATCTTGTTGCAGGAGAAACATTTTAATGGAAGCTTACCTCTATATTTACCAGTTCCTTTCAGAAGTCTTTTAGCAAGAAGAACTTCAAACTCCATGAGAATCTCTTCATCATCCATATCTCTACATTGTCTGGATTCATAACTGGTACTAGTTTCTTTTCCTTTTCTGAATGATGCAGCAGATGCTCTAAAAGATGACTCAGTCTTCTAAACACTGCTATCATAGCTATTCAACTCATATACAATCAAATTTGCAATGATAGTGTCTAAGGATACCTTGGTTTTATCAATAGACCTTAGTTCCTGGATAGCAGCAACTCTGATTGCATAGATTGGTAACAAAGATCTTAAGACTTTACTAACAATGATGGCATCCTCAATCGTTCCACCAGTGCTTTTGATATCTCCAGCCACAGTCTTAATCCTAATGCCATATTGTTGAATGGTCTCTCCTTCAACCATCCTCATGTCTTAAAATTTTCCTCTAAGGCTCTCTTCCTTAGCTTTCTTTACATGCTCATCACCACCATAAATGGTTTCCAATGCGTCCCATGCATCCTTAGGAATGTCCTTGTCTTGTACATCAATAAACTCAATATCTGAAAAGTTGTTGATAGGTGTTAGGTCCTAGAGACAACTGAGAGGGGGGAGCAGGTGAATCAGTTGTCCAATAAATTCAACCTAAATTAATTTAACCAAAAATCTCCAAGTGCTGATACGTGTTGACAAGCGATGACAAGTGTTGACATCAATGACAAAACCATATCAACATATCCAAAATGCCAATGATCTCCCCCTTTGGCATTGATGGCAACACAAGATGGAAAAACCATCAAAGTGCCAAAATAGAAATGCCAAAAACCAAAAATCAACAATCTCCCAGAATACAGATACAGAGAGTAATCAATCTCTCCAACAATCTCTCCCTAAGGTGACAATCTCTCCCTGTTTGACATCAAATGCCAAAGCAATACAAAACCAAATACAATTACTTCAAAGAACTTATCACAAAATACCAACTCATTCAATATACCTACTACTCCCCTTGAGAAGTAGCTCTCCTCATCAAAGCCGAAATAAAAGATTTCTCTGTTAATTCTGTCAATTGATGACAAACATCAACTATCTAAGTCTCTACCAGTGGGGGTAGGACTCCAAGTTGCTCTCTGAGATACTCAAATGTTTCCTTAGGCCAAGGCTTTGTAAAAATATCTCCAATCTTCTCTTTAGTATTCACATAAACCAATTTCACTTATTTTGCTTCAACATTCTCCTTTAGAAAATTGAATTTGATAGAAACATGTTTAGTCTTAGAGTGAAATATCGGGTTCTTAGATATATCAATTGGTGCCATATTATCATTGCATTTTACCTTTATGTCCTTCAACATCTGCTTGATCCATAATACTTGTGTACAATTATTTGTTGTTGCAACATATTCTGATTCTGCTATTGATAGACTTGTACAACTCTATTTCTTGCTCAACCATGAAATTAGTCTGCTGCCAAGAAAAAATGCTCTGTCGGTGGTGCTTTTTCTATCATCCACATCTCCTGCCCAATTAGCATCTTTGTATGCACATAAGTCAAAATTTTCATTTCTAGGATACCATAAATGAAAATTTGTAGTGCCTTGTAGGTACCGGAAAATCCTTTTCACTGCTGATTCATGATTTTCTTTAGGATTACTCTGAAATCTTGAAACAATACATAGTGCATTCATAATATCAGGTCTTGTTTGTGTCAAATATAGTAAACCTCCTATCATAGATTTGTATCTAGTCGGATTAACAGGTGTATATTCATCCTTCAAAGACAATTTATTAGTTGTAGTCATAGGTGTGCTTATGTAGTCATAGGTGTGCTTACCGGTTTACAGTTTTCCATGCCAAATTTCTTTAGAAATTCCCTCAAGTACTTAGATTGACAAAGGAATATACCTTTATCAGTCTGTGAATCTGCACTCCTAAAAAGAATTTTATCTCTCCAATCATAGACATTTCAAATTCTTGCTGCATTTTGTTAGAAAAGTCTTTACACAAATCATCTTCTCCTCCAAAGATTATATCATCAACAAAAACTTCAATAACCAAGATGTCATCATTAGTTACTTTGTAGTATAGATTGTTGTCAGCATTACCTTTAGTGTAACCAAGCTTCAAAAGATATTTGTCCAATCTAGCATACCAAACTCTAGGAGCTTATTTCAATCCATATAAAGCTTTCCTTAACCTGCAAACCATATCTTTATCTGTCAAAGAAAAACCATCAAGTTGCTCAATGTAAACTTCTTCTTCAAGATCTCCATTCAGAAATGCACATTTAACATCCATTTGATATACTTTATAGTTCTTGTGTGTTGCAAAAGCCAATAAAAGTCTGACTGCCTCAATTCTAGCTATCGGTGTGAAGGTTTCATTGTAATCAATTCCTTCTTTCTGAGAATATCCCTTACACACCAATATTGCTTTGTTTCTGATTACCATGCCATCTTCATTAAGTTTATTTCTGAAAACCCATTTAGTTCCAATTACATTTTTGTCTTTAGGCTGGGGAACTAATGACCAAGTTTTATTCCTTTCAATTTGTTCCAATTCATCTTCCATAGCTTTAATCCAATATTTATCTTCACATGCCTCATTAATTGATGTAGGTTCAATTTGAGAAATAAGACAAACCTCCTCATTTGTCAATGTTCCTGTAGTCATAACTCCTTGAAATTTGTTTTCCAATTATCTGATCTTGAGAATGATTCAATCTTACATACCGAGGTGTTTTTGCCTGCTGTTGTTCTTCAATGACTATTGAATCTCCAGATGATGTCGGTGTAACTGGATCACCATTTTGTACTGGTGTATTTACAGTAGGTTAATTTGTGATTATCTCTATTGCCGGTTCAGAGTCTGTGTACCTTGAATTTCTTCTAAATTATTCATCAATTTTCACATTTGCACTCTCAACAATTTTTTGAATCTCTTGTTAAAACATCTATACGCCTTTCTCTTAGATGAATAACCAAGAAATATTCCTTCATCACTTCTAGGATCAAATTTGCCAATATACTCATCTCTTCTAATATAAAATTTACTTCCAAATATTCTGAAATATTTAAGAGTAGGAGTATTACCAAACCATAGTTCATGTGGGGTCATACCGATTTCTCCTCTGATGTGAACTCTGTTGAATGTATAAACAGTTGTATTCACCGCTTCTCTCTAGTATATATGAGGTAGATTTGCTTCTGATATCATACTTCTGGCTGCATCCAAGATAGTTTTGTTTTTCCTTTCCACAACTCCATTCTGCTTGGGTGTCCGAGGTGCTGACAACTATCTTCTGATCCCATTCACTTCACAGAATGTATTAAATTCCTTAGATATGAATTCACCTCCTTGATCTGATCTCAAACATTTGATTTTCTTGCCGGTTTCATTTTCTACCATTACCTTCAATAGTTTGAATTTCCCAAACGCTTCAGATTTTTCTCTAAGAAAAGTAACCCAACACATTCTAGAATAGTCATCAATGATTAGCATAAAGTATCTATCTCCTTGTATACTTCTAGTTCTTGTTGGACCACATAAATCAGTATGAATTAAATCAAGAACATTGTTAGACTTCTCTGGAATACTTTTGAAAGATGCTCTAACTTGCTTTCCAAATTGACATTCCTTACATACCGGATTGTGAGGTTTAACAATCTTAGGTAAATCTCCAACTGCCTTAGTAGTACTGATTCTCACAATGCAATCAAAATTTACATGACAAAGTCTCTTATGCCATAACCAACTTTCATCAATATGTGCAATCAAACATGCTTTCTCATTATTGTTCAAATGAAAGATATTACCTCTAGTCTGATTACCGGTTGTAATTTCCAAACCAGTTCTATTTAAGATTTTGCATTTTCCATTCTTGAATTGTAACTAAAATCCTTTCTCAACTAATTGACCAACACTCAAAATATTATGATTCAAACCTTCAACATAGTAAACATTATCAGTATTGTGCTTACCATCAAAAGATATGGTGCCTTTTCCTTTGATCAACAAGCTTTATCATCTCCAAATCTTACTAGACCTCCATTGTAATCCTGAAAGGTTAAGAATTTACTCTTATCACCAGTCATATGATGTGAACATCTTGAATCAATAATCCATTCATCCTTATCTTCAACTTTAGCTGTCAAGGCCTGCTCTATCAGTTGAACAGTAGGTGTCGATTGATCCTCTATTATAGCAACAAAAGCACATCCATTGTCTATCGGATCCTCATCACAATCATCAGCATAGTAACAAGATTTGTCTCTATTCTTCTTAAACTTGTATTTCTGATAGTCAGGGTTAAGCTTATATGTTCTTTTAGCTTCTTCTCTTAATATTGCATGTCTATCAAGACATCTAGAAGCCATATGACCAATCTTATTGCAGTTAAAACATTTAAAGGGTGCTTTACCTTCATACTTACTTCCAATTGGACCTTTAGGCATTTTCCTTGCAAATAGTGTTTCAAGTTCTTCAAGTTCTTCATTTTCTATCCTGCTTTCTTCAAGTTCTCTTGCGTAGAAGGCTATTCAATCAGATTTATCATGTGATGATGATGATGCCTTGAAAGCTAGATTTTTCTTGATAGTAGTAATAGGACAAAATTTCTCAAGCTCAAAAGTTGAAAGTTTTCCAACCAAAGTGTCTCTAGATACTGATGCATTAGGCATTGTTCTTAATTGTTTTATAGAAGTAACTTTCATTTTATATGCCGGTGGCAAAGCTCTTAAAACTTTAGAAACAATCTCATCTTCACTTAAGGTTCCTCTACAACATTGTATACCCAAAACAATTTCATTTAATCTTTCCATAAAAGAATAAATTATTTCTTCTTCTTCCATTTTCAAACTTTCATACCTGACTTGGAAGCATTCAAGTTTTGCAATTTTGACTGTGGAATCTCCTTCATTCAATGTTTCCAATTTGTCCCAAATAGCTTTAGTAGTAGATCTATCTGACAATCCCATGACTTGTTGATTTGACAATGCGCTCAAAAGTGCTTCTCTTGCTTTGCAAACATTTTCCTCATCTTTT
Source organism: Cryptomeria japonica (assembly GCF_030272615.1). Taxonomy (NCBI): domain Eukaryota; kingdom Viridiplantae; phylum Streptophyta; class Pinopsida; order Cupressales; family Cupressaceae; genus Cryptomeria; species Cryptomeria japonica. The sequence continues at coordinate 165,484,811 of NC_081413.1, forward strand.
CCCAAGGTTGGTGGATTAGGCTAACCGAGAATAGGAGCAGTATAACCATTCTTTGTAACCTCCCAAATTTCCTTTCCAATGCAATTCAAGTGTGTCTCTATCCTGATATTCCATATGCCATAGTTAGTTCCATAAAGTTTTGGACTGTTCGTCCTGAAATAGTTAGAAGACATTGGATCTCCTCAAGCTATTAAACTTCTGCAAAAAGAGGACTAGGCTCTGATACCAATTGTTAGGTCCCAGAGACAATTGAAAGGGGGGGGGGGTGAATCAATTGTCCAATAAATTCAACCTAAATTAACTTAACCAAAAATCTCCAAGTGCTGATAGGTGTTGACAAATGATGACAAGTGTTGACATCAATGGCAAAACCATATCAACATATCCAAAATGCCAACAATAAGGGCTTCCATGACTTGCCCATTTTCCTGAATCTCTCTCTTCTGATCATCGGTTAGAGTGCCAGTGGGAATCACATAGGAATTCTCAACATAGCTCCAGTGTTGAGCACCCATATTCTTGATGTAAATCTTCATTTTGTCCTTCCATATCTTGAAGTTATCTCTATTGAACTTAGGACCTTCCCTCTTCATCATTACAGCAGGATCTTTTAGCTCAAGCGGTTAAGCTTATATCATCGAGGACTTGGTGTTGCTCTGATACCAATTGATGAATAATGATGAACAAAAAATATCCTAATCAGTACTAAGAGGGGGGGTGAATCAGTATAGACAAAAAAATTCTCAACAACTTATCAAGTTAAAACAATACCAACTGGTTGTCTTCATCACTAAACTCAACCATGGCAATATCGGTTAAACATAGTAAGACTTCAGACAACATAAATTGATAAGTCTGATCACTTCAAATACATTCAATACTTGATAACAACTTCACCCATTAACATATGCATGTGGTATACCAGTAATACCATAACCTATTAGCTCTACATGCATAATCACTAAAACACAGAATACATAATCATCACATGAAAAATGCACAACACATGACACACAGATTTTTCATGTGGAAACCCAAATGGGAAAAAACCATGGTGGGGATGAATACCCACAAGCTTGTTTTGAACTCTTTTGAAGCTTGCTCTGTTAGGAGCCTAGTCCGGTTAAAGACTTTACAATAAGGTTCTGTTAGGAACCGATCCTGTTAAAGATCACCCGGTTAAGGGATGGCTATATACCCTGTTAAAGGTTACCTCGCTAGAGGATTTGAAGAGCTCAATGATCTTGAGTCACCTGGTTAAAGGATTTACAATAAGCCTATTGAAGCTACCTAGTAAAGGGATTTTCCAACTGTTGAAATGGTTAGAAGACAATAGGTAAAACTCTGATCTGATAACAACACTACATGCCAAGACAGATCCTTTTCATTTCCTCTCTTCTTATATCACACTCTGTAGTTTTCCTCTTACTGGTCTGGCAAGTATCTCATCACTCGGATACACACACAACATTTGCCAACAACAAACAATAACAAACATCATCGACCTTATAGACAACAATTAGGTTGGTAGCATAAACCCTAAACCCTAAGCATTTAGGTTTACAATACAAGCAGTCAAATCCTGATCATCCAAACACTTTGCATAGAGCAATACAATCTTAAACAAATCACAAGACAATCTGCATCATTCAATCTTCACCGCATATGGGAATCAGTAACCCATCACACTCTCTTCTCATACTGCTAAGAAGAATGATCATTCCCCAGGTAGACATTTAATGCAATCGATCTTCACATGCAAGATTCTCAAGGAAATACTTCACATGCACAAAAATGATGTGGCACATCGATCTCATCCTCATTTATTAGCTAACTCATCACATGATCACATGATTTCTTTGGTTGCATCGCACAAGCTGGATTGCCAAACCGGAAACCCTAGAGCTAAGACTACCAACCGGTAGTCACACTTAGTGAAACCCCGACACCGGTTCACCGTCTTCTTCCAATATGCATACCAGTTTACTTTCACTTATTGACATCAATGACAACATACATTATCATCATATCATCATGTCGGCTCATCATATGCCAACATTATCCAACAAACTTTCCTTACGATCAACCTGAAATCTTGCAACAAGACATACAACATTCATAATGTCAGGTCTAGTATGAGTCAAATATAGCAGTCCACCAATCATAGATCTATACAAGGTCTGGTTAGCCTTAGAGGATTCATCATCTTTTGTCATCTTGCATCCAGTCACTATAGGAGTTCCAACATGTTTGGAATCATCTAACCTAAACTTCTTCAGCAATTCCTTCACATACTTAGATTGATATATGAAAATGCCTTTATCAATCTGTGTAATTTGTAATCCCATAAATAATTTCATCTCCCCTATCATAGACACCTCAAATTCCTTTTGCATATTATCAGCAAACTTCTTACTCAAATCATCATCTCCTCCAAAAATTGTCATCAACAAAAACTTCAACAATCAAAATATTATCATTATCAATATTGAAGTACAAATTACTATCAGCAATACCTTTACAAAATCTCAACTTCATCAAGTACTTTTCCAATCTAGCGTACCAGGCTCTAGGGGCTTGTTTAAGTCCATACAATGCTTTCTTCAATGTTCATAACATGTCTTCTTCATCAGTCAATGAAAATCCATTCGGTTGCTCAATGTAGACTTCTTCTTCCAATTCACCATTCAAAAAGGCTGACTTCACATCCATCTAATATACCTTGAATCTCTTATGAGCAACATATGCAAGAAATAGTCTAATAGCTTCAATTCTAGCTACTGGAGCAAAAATCTCCTCAAAATCAATACCTTCCATTTGTGAGTATCCCTTACATACCAGTCTTTCTTTGTTTCTAACAACTTCTCCATCTTCATTCAGCTTATTCCGGAACACCCATTTAGTACCAATTACAATTTTGTCCTTAGGTCTTAGAACAAGTTCCCATGTTTTGTTCTTCTCAATATGATCTAACTCTTCTTCCATATCTTTTACCCAATTTTTTATATTTACAAGCTTCAACAACATCTTTAGGATAAATTTTAGAAATCAAACATGACTCTTCAACAACAATCCTTCTCCTAGTCATCACACCTTTATTTTTATCACCAATAATTTGATTCTGTGAATGATTTCATCTTACATACTTGGGGGTCTTTTGATTATTCTGATTTTTCAGTCTCTTGAACTTCTTCACCGACAACAACATCTTGAATAACTCTCTTCCAGATCACTCTGCTTCATACTTAGAGTTTGTACTTTCTTTGAAGTAGCATCCTAATAATCAGACTCATATCTGCATGTTGTGATTTGCTTCTCATGACTCTCATCAACTTTCACATTTGCACTTTCCACTATCTTTCTTAGTCTCTTGTTGTAACACCGGTAGGCTTTTCTCTTAGTAGAATATCCCAAAAACATTCGTTCATTTCATCTTGCGTCAAATTTTCCTATATCCTCATCTCTTTTGATATAAAATTTTCTTCCAAAGATTTTGAAATATCTAACTATAGGAACATGACCAAACCATAGTTCATAAGAATTCTTACCAGAATCACCTTTTATATGCACTCGGTTGAATGTGTATACAACAATGATAACAACTTCTCTCCAATAGATATACGGAACATTTCCTTCAATCATCATAGTTCTAGCAACATCCAAAATAGTTATATTCGTCCTTTCAACAACTCCTTTTTGTTGAGGGGTTCTCAAAGCAGATAACTGTCTTATGATTCCATGCTCTTCACAAAAAGAATTAAACTCATTGGATGTAAATTCTCTACCTTTTTTAGACCTCAGACACTTCAACTTCAATCCAGTCTCTGTCTCCACTCTAGTTTTGAATATTTTGAATTTCTCTAGTGCTTCAGATTTCTCCCTTAGAAAAGTAACCCACATCATCCTAGAATAGTCATCAATCAGCAACATAAAGTATCTATCTCCCTGCAAGATTCTCTTTCTATAAGGTCCACATATATCAGTATGTACAAGATCTAATAATCCATTAGATGTATATAGTTTTCTCTTGAATGAAATTCTTATTTGCTTTCCCAATTAATATTCTTTATATACCGGATTAGTAGGCTTCACTATCTTAGGTCAATCTCTAACAGCTTGAGTACAACTTATCTTAATCATGCAGTCAAAATTAACATGACACATTCTCTTATGCCACAACCAACTCTCATCAATCTGAGCAATCAAACAACTTTTCTCACCAGCATTCAGATAAAAGATATTGCCTCTAGTTTTAGTACCTGATACAATTTCTATACCAGAGCTATTCAAGATGTTACATTTACCATTCTTAAATTGGAAATCATGTCCCTTATCAACTATCTATCTGACACTCAAAATATTATGCTTCAAACCTTCAGCATATAAAATATCATCAGTATTATGTTTACCATCAAGAGAAATAAAACCTCTACCACGGGCTACACAGGCTTTGTTATCTCCAAATATTACTACACCGTCATCATACTTCTCCATATTCACAAATTTACCTTTACCACCTATCATATGATGTGAACAACCATTGTCAATCATCCATTCATCTTTCTCATCAATCTTAGCAGCCAAAGCTTTATCTTCAACAATATAGCTTGTAGAATCAATAGATATCGGATTGTCTTCCTTGATAGAAATGAACACAAATTCATCTTCCAAGTTCCCTTTCTCAAACTCATCATCAGTCACACCTTCATCAAATGCATAATAACATTTCTTTTGATATCTATACTTTCGATTAGGCTTGTAAGGCCTATCATACTTTGACAATCTCTCAACTCTTTCAGGACATCTAGAAGCAAAATGACCAATCTTATTACATGAAAAACATTTCAAAGGTAATTTCCCTTCATACTTACTGTCTCCCTTAGGAAATATTCTAGCAATAAGTGCTTCAATATCTTCCAATTCTCTTTCATGTTCTTCCATCTCTCTCATTTCTCTTCCATATCTGGATACTCTAGTTGAACTTTCTCTTAGATCATACTTCTTCTTTCTACATATAGTAGCTTTAAATATAGTCTCAGTTTTACCATTTGATTCTCCAAGTTCACCCAAATCAAAAGAAACAAGCTTACCAACGAGCATATCTCTTGTCATAGTTGTCACAACCCAGATCTCATCAATAGCAATAGCTTTATGTTTATAAGCAGGAGGTAGAGATCTCAACACTTTAGCCACAATCTCATCTTCTTCAAGTACTCCACCAGCACATCTAATGTTCAACATAAGATCATTCACTTTATCCATAAAGGATGAAATATTCTCATCTTCTCCCATCTTCAGAATCTCATACTTTCCTTTCAAGCTCCGCAATTTAGCAACTTTCACATGTTTATCTCCTTAGTACAAGGTTTCAAGATTCTCCCAAATCTCATGTGTAGTCTGCAATCCCATCACATTAGTCATCTTGGAATTAGTCAGGGTACTCAACAATACTTCCTTAGCTCTTATGTTATGTTCAACGTCTTTGATCTCAGTTGTAGTAACAGGAACATTCACAGGAACAATGTATGAATTCTTTGTAATCTTCCAATAATCTTCTCCAAGACAGTTCAAGTGAACTTCCATCTAGTTCTTCCATATAGAGTAATTAGTTCCATCAAATCTCAGACTCTACTTCTTGAAAACAACAGCTGCCATCCCGAATCTCCCCAAGCAATCAAGCTTCTTCTAGAGGATCTATCTCTGATACCAATTGTTGATAGCAGGGCAACAATAATGCAGGAAAACTAAGAGGGGGGGGTGAATCAGTTTTCACCAAACCCAGCCAAATTAATGACAACTTTAGATATGATTAAGAATAGTAACAAAAATGATAAACACCACATCGACAACACACATAACACAAGGATTTTTGACGTGGAAAACCTGGTTAAGAGAAAAACCATGGTGGTAACCTACCCACAATAAGATGATACTCTGTAGTAGTATCTATAAATATTACAGTGGGGAATGCACATGCATTCAAGAACACTGCCTAGAGCTCACTTCTCAAAAACAAGAAGGGCTACAACCCTAAGGAAGGCTCATTGCCTTACAAAGATCGGATAACAATCCGGATTACGTGAATTGAAAGAATAACATCTACAAATGCTTGATTATAGTTTCGATTAAGCACATTGTCTTCGCAACAACACTTCTCTACTCTTCTCCACTACCGAAAGATAATTTTTTCTCATTTGCAGATACAATACTCTTCAAGATCATAGATCCATTCACAGACACTTGCAGACACACAACTTACATGATTACAACACCTATTTATATAAATCATCAACCTTAACCTCAAAGTCATCTCAACACATAAGACCTAATTACAAAATTACATCACATGATACATAAATCCATAATCAGACCAATACAATGTCTGCAAGGACATAGCGTGGACCCAAATCAAATCTTCAAACACACAACACCACCAGATAATTCACCAAGATCATCGACAACATGCTACACCACTGAATATGTCGCATAACATGAAGAATATTACCAGACCAATAAAATCTTCAATAACATGCACCACGATCAATGCGGACCACCAAAATGCATAGCACATTATCATAGAACATCAACAAGCAATGTGAATTCCATCACAATCACCACAACAACTCGGATAACAAGAATCATCATTACTACATCGTCGGAGCTCAAGAACACCAACTGACAAACTAAAAGATACGCTTGCGAAGTTCCAAAACATGAACCACCCTATCTGAGGACACACATAAACATCCCAAATACTCTCCAAAATACGCAACAAGATATAACCATTTCAAAGCAATATGGATCAAATACCACAACTCTGCAACACTGAGCCAACAAACAAACCAATCCACATACCGGACCTCATAACTCGATCAGATCACCACATATCATCATGAAACTCATATTGAGTTAACTAGAGATAAGTATCTCAAAACCCATTAAACTGCATTAACACATCTGCAACAGATCACCAAAACAACTCTCTGCAACAAGCCAATTCTCTGCATCACAGGAGTAAGTTGACATCAATGACAACAACACATTCCAACAACTCTAATATATTTAATAGAAGCTAGATGAAAAATCAATGCAATGTATTCTTCTTATATATAGTAATGAAGATAAAGTATATCTCCTTATGGATCCTAATATGAAAAATATATACATTAGCATAGATGTAATTTTTGATGGGAAAAGTGAGTCAAGTTCTCCTCCCACATCGTCACCTACTTTAGATAGTGCTCCTATTTTCAACATGGATGGGAAAAATGATGGGAGCATTGATATTTAATTAACAACCATAAATGTCACAAAACCTTTACCAAAGTGGCATACTAGTACCATTGCCAATGCAATGCTAGACGAAGTTCTAAACACTTAACCTTCAGGTCTAAGGACTCACAATATGGCTTGCAATGAGGTAAATCTAGCCTTGATGACTTCAAATGTTGATAATTTTGAACCAGCACTTGAATCAAAGCCTTGGAAAGAGGCTATGGATGCAAAGTATCATTCTCTAATTAAAAAAAACACTTGCGAGCTTATTGATCTACCACTTGGTAAGAAAAGATACAAATGGACATTAGAATGATTTTCTCTTTAGCTACCCAATTTGGATAAAAATTGTATCAAATGGATGTAAAAAGTATATTTCTTAATGGATACCTTAAGGAAGAGGTCTATATGGCACAAATAGAGGGCTATATTGAACCTGGTAAAGAGGAAAAGGTATGCAAACTTGTCAATTCCCTATATGGTCTCAAATATGCTCCTAGAGCTTGGTATATTAGAATTGATGAACATATGCTACAACGTGGTTTCACTAGGCATCCATATGATCCAAATATCTACCTCAAGGATCAAGGGGGGATATTGTGATCATTAATGTATATTTTGATTACTTAGTTATCACAGGTAGCTTAGAAGAAATGGTTGAGACAACCAAGAATGATCTCAAGAAGGCATTTGATATGGTAGATCTCAGGCTACTACACTATTATCTTGGCTTAGAGTTATGAAAAACTAATCACCATATCTTTGTATTGCAAAGAAAATATACTAAGACACTACTTGAGAAATTCAAAATGATGGATTCCAAATCCATGTATACACATATGGAATTAGGATTGTAGTTATCTATATCTGATACATCTCCTTAGGTGAATGAAACTCTCTATCAACAAATGATTGGAGGTTTGATTTACCTAACTTAAACTAGACTAGATATTAGTTTTGTTATTCATTATCTATCAAGATTCATGCAAGAACCAAAAATGTGTCAATGGAAAGCAATAAACTAGGTATATCCAAGGTACAATAGATCATATGATTTGGAGTATAAAAAGAGTAATTAATTCTTCTTGATAGGATACATAGATGCAGACTATAAGCACCCTCAAAATTATATCAAAAATTGTGGTGCTCAAGGTGTAAACCACAATCATACACGTTGATTCGTCCTTAGAATAGATTTTGCAACATGCCTCAGGGAATGGTCATGAAATTTATCCTAGTTATGAAGCATATTCAAATGCCCATTTGGCAAATATTTTGTATTTGATCAATGACTTTCTATTTTGGTCACTTGTGGCTTAAGTTCTTTTCTCATGGGTTCCTCACCATTTGAAGATCGGCCCCAAGTTCTAGTGATTCTTTTTAGTCGGTAACTTTTGGATTTTATTTATCTTAAGCATTTCACCCCACACATTTTATATCCTAGGACCATAAGTTATATGCATGTGTTTCAAAGTTATTTTAGAGTGGTCCTCAGTTCAAATTTCTTGGCGCACGCTGAAGTGGCTTGCATACCTTGTCGAGGCTCTGAGTCTTGTTTGACGTGGCAGTTTAGTCATGTTCTGCAAGATAACTCAAGACTTGGCGATGTTTCCAGTTGTGTAGCTTGGGTTCTTAACAAACTATTCTAGAGCTTTTGCCAAGTGTTGAGTTTGTACACCAGGGTTCAAGTGATTGGTTACTCAGAGCTTGGTGAGTTCTTTATTAGTGTCTTAGCGAGTATCCAAAGAAGGTGGTTGTGTAGAGATGTGAAGATTGACTCGACACTCATTGAGAGGCTTTCCTTTTTATGGGTGAGTTTCCAAGAAAATGGAGGTAGAATGTTTTGTCAGCAGATGAAAAGGAACCAGTATGTCAACTCGAGATGTGGTGAGATAACTTTGGAGATTTCAGCAAGTCCCTGGGTGAGGAAAAGAGAGATTAGTAATGTTGAAGCCAAAGACAGGTGTACACTCGGTAAAGCTCAAAGTGACTTGCGTCAAGTTCAAATGGTAAATAAAAAAGAATCGGGGATTTTGGTGATGGTCGTTGATGCCATTGAGATCAATGGATAAGAATTGAGAATATTAACAAGTAGGAGAGTCAAAAAGTAAGATACTAAGAACATGAGTTTTATGACTAGAAAATGGGAAGATCATGACAAATCGCCCACACAAGATCGACTCCAGATGGGACAATTAGAAGACTTTATGTGTGGAAAACCTAAGGAATTCAAAACGGCGACATGAAAAATTGCATGGGTATAGATAATGGATTCTCATTTCAAAAAGTTGAACTGGCGGTTAGGTGATTATAGAGGATAAGTTTTAATCCTTTGAAAAGACATAAAATAAAAAAAGATGTTTCATATGCATAAGATTGGTTATATTTAGAGATTTTTCTTTTAGAAGCATCAAGTATTTCCTTAAGTCGGCGACTAGCAGCATTATTAAAAACTTCTCTTTGTACTTGTTTGAGAAAAGTTTCAGTAATGGAGTGCCTTAATGCAAAGATGGATTGTGTGTTTGCATGGTGGAAATTATATGACACCGAGTGGAGGATACTACAATGAAATGTTTTGTAGATAAAGGGATATTGAAAAGACAGAAGGTAGCTAAAGGGATATTGAAAAGTAGCTATAGTTTCAAAAGGCCTTTCACGAGCTACCTATCATCATCCCTTTATCATATAATGACTAAGAGATAAGAGAAGAAGAGACGAGAACAATAAGGGTAGGGGATAGCCGGCTCTAGGAAAGAGATTTTTTAATTCAAATTGATTGCATGAGCTAGAACCCTCATTCTGATTATAACATTTCTCTATGATATCCTCTTCTAATTTTATCATCTTTTATTCTATTTCAATGAGCTGGTCCTCTAGTTTTGAGGATGTTTCCTTCCTAGTGTTGTGAAGCTCCTCTTCTAATTTATGGAGATCCTCTACTAGTTTGTAAGGTGCAAATCTTACGTCCTCAAAGTCATCAACAATGCAATGGTGGCACAACTCAAAGCAGTTGGACTTCAACGATACTTTATTCTCCATCCTGGTGGTTTCTTGTACACATGGTCTGATTTTTGTCCTATTCTAAATTTATAGTGAGAGTTCTTTTATGAATGTAATCCAAAAATGTGTCGAGTGAAGAAAGGCTAGTTGTAAGACAACCTAAAACTTATTGCTTTCCTTTTCATTATAAAAGGAATTCAAAGGCTATGAAAAGAGGCTGGTAGGTGCATAATTTCGGGGAAAATACTATTGGAAATAGTAGTATCAGTGTCTGAGTCATGGAGTAAGTCCAAAACTACGAAGAATGTAATTATTATGATGGGAAATATCAATTAGTTTATAGTATATCATGGGTATTTCTATAGGAATTTTCTCCATAATGTATTCCTTATTTTACATGAATAACAATATTGAGGATTTTGTTATTTGTCTTTACAAAGATCGTGTGAATGTGTTATATTATTTGTGGGTTCTCTTTGAGGAGGAGATTAATTTCCTTCATTTATGTTGTAGTAATTGTTGGGATACAATATGGATTTAATAAGAATGATCTTTGTAGTAACAATAGGGGTTGCATGGATGTTAGACATTAGTGCTACAAGAGCTCACTAATTAAAATGAATTATTGTTTGATACTTGCATTCAGATAGGCTTTTTGACTCTACATCCTGGATAACACACTGGTCCAGAGAGTTATCACAACTAGATTCATGAGAATTCAAATTATCAAAATCATTTTACCTTTAATGTTCGTAGAAATAAAATTGGAGTAGGGATTTCAATCTCAAATATGCATGTTAGCGTGGATGCCAAAATGTTAACCACGTGAAAGGTTTGATGTTAGTCGTGTCCGCCGATGTAACCATCCCATCGACGTGACATCGGCCAACAAAATGTTAACTGTGAGCAAGCTTTTCCGTCAAATGCAAAAAGGCAACATCATCCACGTCATTGGGCCCACAGATACCTCCATGTCATCTATGGGTCCCAAGAACGTCGGTTTTATGACATTTTGTACTTGAATGGTATGCCTTCAGGATCATGTAGGGGTATGTTGTTTTGGAGCCATAATAGCTACAACCTTTTTTTTTAAATACGTGAAAAAAAAGTTAGACGCACATTGTAGTTTGTAAAACCAATGCCTCACTGCCTGTCGATTCACATGTCCATAAGGGCTAGACATTATACGATCCTCTCACATCATACGAACCTAGGGAAAAGGAAGATTTTGCAAGAGCAAGAGATTATTGTTTTTATTTGAAACTTTTTAAAGTTTACTTTTCCCAATGCTACATAAATATCTATTTTAAAATAATATAATTCTTTTTGTGCCTTTTTATTATCCATTTATCTTTTTTATTAAGTTTGAACACTTGGTATTAGAGATTTTAATAATTCTACATAATATATAATGATAATGAATATAATATATAAATAAAAATTATATGTTTGTTTTTAATTTTTAATTTATTTTAATAATTATATTGCATTATAATATATCATATAAATAATTAATTTTTATATATATTATGTAGAAAAATAATAATATTATTCAACTTGTATAAATATCAAATAAATTTTTGATAAATATAATTGCTTTTGAAATAATGATATTAATAATTATTATTCATAATAATTAATTAATTAGATTATGAATTGATTATTTTTAATTAGGTTTCATTTTTTATTGTATTTTTAAGTTTCATTTCATTTATAATTTTTTAAAATATTAAAAGTTAAAATTTAGCTTTAACAACCCTTAAGTCTATATGACTCCCTTACCGAATTCTACTACAGAAACATTATTTAAAACGACAAAAAAGGGATTACACTCTTTGAAATGAAAACAAGTGGCTTCATAATTGCAGGAATCTTGTTCGCCTCATGATGAATTTAATATCTAAAGTTTTTAAAATAAAAAAAGTAGATGGCTTAAGATATGACAAATAATTTCAAGAATATTGTCAAACATCCAGTCTCTTCTATTGTTATTATTTGAGATATAAATTCTAAGAATTTATTGTTCACATTCTCTAATAATAATGTTAAACACTTTATTATAGTCATATCCACTTTACTATTCAAATATTGAGTAGATACCTACAAATTAGGAGTTCAAACATTAAACATTTCAACATTTAAATATCTCACTAACTTGAGATTCTAATTATATTCGTTATTAATAAATATTTTAAATTAATATTTATATTGGTAGTAATTTTTTAATTTTAATTTAAAAATATTAAATATTTATTAGAAAATAAAAGAATCTAAATATTAAATTAAATTATGTAAAGATAGATTTAATATAATTTATTTGACTACTTTCATATACCCATAAGTCAATTTTCTCTTGACTACTTGCCTATCTTCAAACAAACTCATGATCGTGGACTTGTCCCATTATCTCCCATTACCTCTCTCTCTCTCTCTCTCTCTCTCTCTCTCTATATATATATATATATATATATATTTCTCTCTCCCTTGCTCCATATCTATTTGTCTACCTCTTTATCTTCCCATCCCCCTCTCTTTATATCTTCTTACATATCTCTCTCTTTATCACTTTATCTCTCCCTCTCCCTCTTCATTTATATATCTTTACCTCCCCCTCTCTATCCTCTTATCTCTCTCCCTCTACCTCTATCTATTTGTCTCCCTCTTCCACCTGCTCTATCTTTTTCTTTTACCATATCTTCCTTCCCCCCCTCTATCTCTAGACATGTCTCCCTCTCTTTATCCATACATCTCTCTGTCTCTCCCTCTCCTTCTTCCTATACCTCTTTAGCTAAATCTCTAAACCTCTCTATCTCTATCTATATATTTTCTTCCATCTCTCCCTCTTTCTCTCTCACAAAAGAGATACAAACAGAGAGACAAGAAGAATTATCATAGGGCATTCTTAGTGAGAACATCTAGAATTTTCTATTTTGGAGAATGAAAACTATAGAAACATTTACATTAGATCATATTATCCTAATACCACTACATGAATTTTTGTTATCCTTGTTCCCTTACTCATAGTCATATAGTTGGTTAGTTAGGGGTCTCATCAAAGAAAACATGACCCTCACAATATGATAGATTATACAAATGTGATTATAAACATTGTTTGTCCTTCTAATAAGTAGATATAAAAAAATAAGGCAATTAAATTGCGCTAGTCTACCTCTTGTCATTTAATTCCACATGCAATATTTTAGGTCCTTGTAAAAGATCGAGTCCATGCACGTGAAGATAAGATCCTCTTATGAAGTTGAAGAGGAGCAAAGAAAAGATTAGTTTGTAAAATAAGAAAGCTTTATTTGAGTCAATTCTAAAAATCTAGAGCATTAGTAAATGAATCCCTAAAATGTGACACGTTACCTTTCTATTCTCGATTATTAAACTAAGTGACACATTTAATTTAAAATTCACTTTAGGATCAATCATAGTTCATTACCTTAAGGTAGATATATTCATCATTACGATTAGTTAATAATCTTAAGAGAATTGGCCAATTAACTTGTCCTCTCCTATAAGATTTCAAGCCCAAGACTTCATAGATATCAAGCCAATAAACTTGTCCTCTACTATAAGATTTCAAACCCAAGATTTCATAGATATCAAGAATTTATTTGACTTACAAGCTGAAAATATTTTTCGCAATATGAAAAATTGTTCTATTTGTATCAAATTTGAACTATGTAATTTTGAATCAAGCCCATTAACCCATTTTTCCAATGTTTTTAATCTATTTTTAAACTACTTTAAAAAAAATAAAATTGAAATTTAGATTGATATGCTAAATAGCAGGCTTTCTGTAATGCTTATTTAATGTTGCTTGTCTGATAGTTACCCCTGCTTGTTCGTTATTGTTGTACCCTTTGTATTATGAAACATGACATGGCATTAAAAAGGCCCTCATAACTGTCACCATTGTCTCTGTTCTCCACTACTTGCTTACTGGGGCAATGGGCTCAGCAATAATATCTTCCCCCACAAATGTACAAACAAAAATTCAATTCTATCACTGTAAATGGCTTTATTATCTGGTGCAATGAGACCTCCTTTCAAAGTTTATCACATCTATTAAATATATTGAATTTTTATAGTTCATATTGTTGAGTGTAATTGATTTCTGAATTCAATTGTGTGAGATTTTTTTGCATCAACATTTAGATTATGATCTATTACAATAGACTCACCAATCAAATCTTTCTTCACAAATGTACGAACAAAATTTAATTTTATCACTACAAACGACTTTATTTCAGTAGTTAGCAATTGGATCACCAATAAAATCCTTCCCCACAAATGTACTATAAAAATTCAATACTAACACTGTAAACAGCCATATAATTCAATGAATTCTATAAATCATTCTGGTGCAATGAACCCCCCTTCAATGTTTATTGTCTCTTGGAGTTCAGGGACATCCATGGCATCTCAGATTTTCATATTATTGAGTGTAACTGATTTTTAGATTTAATTGTGAAAATTTTATCATCAATGTTTCGGATCATCATCAGATAATTGATATTTGAATTCAATTATATGAAAATTTTATCAATAACATTTTAGATCTGTGATCCATCATCAATATAACAGCTATAAGTGCAGTCCTAGGTGTAGAGTCTTCACCAATAATTTTCATTAACATTAAAAGAAATTAAATGCCGTGAAAGGGAGAGCATGAGTGTGAGATGATTAAGCCATTGTCAGAGTGAGACAAAGGCGTGAAGGTACTTTAATGGGCCACTGGACTCTCTACCATGTACTAGTACCCACTAACTGAAATCTGCATTAGGAATTAAACAGAACATTCCTGAAATCTGCATTAGGAATTAAACAGAACATTCCTGCAACTATTCAGAAATCAGCTTTTGGAAGGTTTTTAATAAACTTCACAAGATAAAACAATTCATGGGCCCAAAACATCAATGTTGTTCTTATATGGGTTGGGCCAGGGAAAAAGTTATGATAGGCATTCCAAAATATTTCAGTAGTTTGTTGGAATTGATGGTCCTATTAAACTGGTTTTCTATATTTTTATCATTTGGTAGTTTAGTTTAATTGATATTGTTACTAAGTTTACAAGAAAATTGGTGCAGGTAAGATTGATTTTTAACTGTTTTCTATATTTCTATTATTTGGTAGTTTATCTAATTAATATTGTTATTAAATTTAAAAGAAAATTAGTTCAGGCAAGAGTTATTTTTAACTGTTTTTCAATTTTCAAATAATTAGATTAAATGTTTTAATGTAATTAAGTGGGCCTGGTGAGTATTATTTTGATGAAGGATATTATATCATTCATGAGTTTGTTTATCTATTTGATAGGGGAATACAATTCTATGTCGATGTCTCTTTCATTAAGAGTTAAGGAATGAGACATACTCATTTGAGAAATGTGTCTGGAGTACTATCTCCGCACCATCTCTTATACTATACTTCTAAAACTTTGAACCTTCATAGATTACGTAATCAAGAAACATATCATTACTTTCACCCTTATCAATTATATTCATCAATTAAATATTATTTAAACAATATATGAATTATATATCAAGAAAAATACATATTTTCTCAGATTAAATCAGCATTCTCTTTTTCTTTCTTCTGCCACATCGAGCTTAAAGTTAAACCAGCCACCTGCAAATCCTCACAACCCTAGTTATGGCGGTTTGTGAGAATGAAGTTCATGTGGGAGTGGGAAGACTAAACCATTAATTAGGCAAGTTCTGAAACATTAAATTACTTTCATTGCAATTCATATCATTGGCACGACCAATGCTTTTAGTTCCACTGTATTCTCTGAATTTAGCAATTAAGGATCTAAATTGCAGCTGTGCATTTGTAGCTATTTCATAACTTCATTCTCTTGCCCGGGGGACACCACAAACAAAAACAAAACATGAAAAAACTTCGCCCTTCTCTCTTCAATGCCATGCAAGCTTCTCAACAACAAATTTCAACTGTCACGTTTTATGGATTCATTGCTCAAACATAATTTTATAAGTATAAATTTAAATGTGAGTAAATTTCAAAGTCTAAGATCCTTACAAAAAATGCCAAAAAAAAAAAAGTTTCTTTTATAGTACATGATGTCCTGCGGTTTGTATATGGGTTTACAAATGTCTTATAGTAATATGGGAGTACTCTTTGTTGGAGGCACCTAATAGTAATATGGGACTACCTCATACTCCTTGTGGGAGACACCTAAGAGCAATATGAGACTACCTCATACTCCTTGTAGTAGACACCTAACTATACTACAAATGAGGGATACATACCTTACCCATTGTGGAATTTGAGCTTGTGACCTCTCTTTCAAGAGCACAAGTTTTCCACCTTTAGGCCAACTCAAGTTCTATTACAACAAGTAACATTACAACATGGTTGTTTTTTTGTCTTGTCCATCTCACATGTGACAACTTATCATATGCATGGTCCACACTACATTAGTTTTTTTTATCTTTCTATGATTAGAATTTAGTGCAATCTAATTTTCAAATAATTTGGTTAAATGTTTTAGTATTAGTGGGCCTCATGAATATCTTTTTGTTGGAAATTCATCAAGTGGAAGTGTTCTAAGAGGATTCAAATAACTAAATCCATGATCACAATAGCTTGGAAGAATCCAAAGCATAATATCGCTTATATTAATATGTATTTTCTTATTTTATTATCCTTTTGAGAGAAAAATGTTATATTTTACTATTGTATTCGTTGACTTAAGAATAGAGGAAATTAAAAAAATCATATTAAATCAATAGTAAAATGTTATATTTCACTATTGTATTCTAGATTTCCAAAAGAAAAAAGTGGCTACTTAAGACCCCATTTGGCCACCCATCTCCATGCACTTACCCAATTTGATATGCTCATTGTAAACAAATTTAATGTTAAATTATATTAGAATGTTGACTAACTTAATAATTAGTGAAGTCTATTGATGTTGTTGAAGATGATCATGAGTTGTCATTCAAGATGACAACTGTGACTAGTTGTTGTTGAAGATGACAACCAATTATTATTGAAGATGACAATCAATTGCTAGCGAAGATGATAGAGTTGTTGATAAAGATGTGTTTATGCACTTTCTAGCTTGTTGGAATTTTGGATGAAGTTAAAAATAGTAAATTCTATTTTAGGCATGTTTCTAGCAATTTGGGATCGTATTAAGAAGCAAAAACTAGTTGTTTCTTTAAACACCCTATATTTTGGTCTTATTTTAGATTTATTCACCCAATGTTAAAGATCATATATAGGTGTTTTATATAGACCATTTTTAATTATTTTTTTGAATTATTTTTTAGGATATTAAATTCTATATCAATGACATTATTTTTATGTTTGTATGTAAGTAGAGTAAGATGTTTTTTGTAAGAAAAAAATAGTTGCAAAAGAAGAAGTTTTTAGGGAGCAAAATTTAGATTATACTCAAACTCATGGAGTTCATTTTTAAGAATTTTAAAAAAAAATTATTTTGTTGTGTTAATTTTTTTTTCTGCGACTCTTATCCCATATTAGAAGTATCTAACATTCATATGAAAGTAATAGGTAGGTATATAGGACACACTACAAAGAGATGTGAATGTACAACCAACATGAGATAAAAGAGATGTAATCAAATATATGCTCAAAGGAAACTATAAGGACAAGCACATGATGCAAGTACAAACTACCCAAATAGATATCTGGCTAATTAAGATTATCATCTCCTAGGTGCATATAATGTAGTAAAGTGAAACTAAATGTAAGAAACTAAAATAATAAACCAACATTATTTAAAGATAGATCTTAATTCATTCACACATCATCTAGGATTATCAAGGAAAAGTCACATGAGAGCATCATAACAACATTGCAAAGTGTGTTAATTGCATCACCAATTTAGTCATCATTCTAGACTTATTGCATGTTTGTCTGTTGTCTTTGATATTGATTCATCATTATTAAATAATTTCACCTAGGGGTTCTGACCAAAGACGAATAAATCTTACTTAGTAATTTCCAAAATGATATCTCTCGACATCACCCCTCTTTGGACATAGGTATATCAGATTGAGTTGAATTACTTTAAGTTGACACATTTTAGACATATCATTTGCATTGGAGAAGCTCATATCCATATTTCAGACATGTCATTTGCATTGGAGAAGCTCAAATCCACATACCAATTTGTCTTCCATAGGCATGACCTCAAAGTTAACAAAAAAATTTATTATATTGAGATTATAGTCTAACAAAACTAAATTTATTGAGACAATGACAACCATTCCTTCATCGAAACTAACATTGAATCCATTCATGTGTATTCATTTGATTATCACATCAATATTTATATTACACTATAAATCTATGATTCTCGACTCTAAATTTTGTAATTTTATTAATTTTAATCATGTGTGTATGCATATATGTATTAAAGACATATCTGTCTATCTATGCAATATACCTATACATACACACATATATGTATATATGTATACACACACCATCAGTGGCTAAAAAAGCCCACACCCTCATTGATTCAACCAATTATTAGTAGATTAAAGTGTTCATGTTTATAAAGGTGAAACACAAACTTAAACAAAATCTTTGATCTTTGGACAAATTGCATGACTTATTGAGTATTTCCATATTTTATTACATTTTCTAGAATTTCATCTTTCTTAATTCTACCTTTGAAGGTCGGCACACTTATTTTCATATAGAACTCCTTTAAAGAGCTCACATTTCTTCAATTTTGTCTATCTTGGGGTTTTAGTATTTTGCTATTGTTTAGATGTTTCTCTTGTTTAATGGTTTAAGATTCATTGTCGTGTACCTTTTTGACATAGATGTTATTTTTGATAAATTCTGAAATATAATTTGAAATTTTGATATTAAAAATTTGTTTGCCTAAAAACCTTGGGGGCACAGGCATTAGGAGTCTGGAAAGTCAAAATTTAGCCTTGGGTGCTAAGTTGGTTTGGAAATTGTATGAGAGACCATTCTCCTTTTGGGCACAAATTATGTTTGCTAAATATTTAAATAATGGACCAAGAGAATATGTTTTTCAAGTTTCTAATTTACCGTTTGGTTCAGCTAT
Source organism: Cryptomeria japonica (assembly GCF_030272615.1). Taxonomy (NCBI): domain Eukaryota; kingdom Viridiplantae; phylum Streptophyta; class Pinopsida; order Cupressales; family Cupressaceae; genus Cryptomeria; species Cryptomeria japonica. The sequence continues at coordinate 165,504,165 of NC_081413.1, forward strand.
TTGGAATTTTCTATGTAAATGTAGATCAGTGATTTTGCCTCATCTCTCATGGATTGTTCATAATGGTAGAAAGGTAAGGTTTTGGGAGGAAGTTTGGAATGGACATCCCCCTCTAGTGAACTCGAGGGATTGGTCTCCTTTAATTTCCACTCTTTCTTCCCTTTGGGGTGTCTTTGTGGCTGATTATTTTGAAATTGAGTATAGTGGGAATCTTAAGGTGGCAAAATGGAAATCAATTGAGTGTTTAGATATTGATCAAAATGTAAAATTGGAATATGAAAAGATGTTGGCGGAGAGAGTAATAATTCTTTCTGATGCTGACGCTGAGCTTATCTGGACAAGGAATATCTCTGGTAAGTACACAGTTAAGGATGGCTATAATTCTCTCTTGGTTGCTAGAGATTTATCTACTTGGCCATACAAGCTATTTTGGCATATGGCTTGCCTCCCAAAGGCTGGTGCTTTTGCTTGGTTAGCAGTGCAGGACAGGGTCCTTACAGGTTTGAGGTTGGACAGGTTGGGTATTACTGCAGTATTTTCTTATGTATTTTGTAATAAAAATTTAGAATCCTCTGCACACTTGTTTCTTCACTGTGATTTTGCCTATGCTTGTTGGCAGTGGTTGTTTGAAAAGCTTAATCTTTCCTTTGTTATTGGTAAGGATCTCCTTTCCCACTTTAGAGCCCGACCTCTCTTGTTTGCCTCATCTTTCTATGCATGTCTTTGGATTATTTCTCCATCTATTGTGCTTTGGAATATTTGGTTAGAGCGTAATAATAGGATTTTTAAACAAACAAGTTCTTCCTTGGCTGAGGTTTTATTGAGGATTGAATCTTCCATCTCTGAAGTTGCTTTGTCTTTTATCTATAAGAATTTGGATACCCTTACCTCTTTTTCTCATTGGGATGGTAGGGTAACTCGAGTTTGGAGAATGCTATTAGTCTTACCTTCTCATGGATCTATTTTAAATAAGACTAATGCTATACGTAAGAGAAATTTTTCTTGTTGGAAACCTCCTCTGCAAGGGCACTTTAAATTGAATTTTGATGGAGCTTCTCATGGGAACCCTGGCCTGGCAGGGGTAGGTATGGTAATTTATGATCATAAGGTAAGATTTATTCAGGCTCGTTGTCATGCGATTGGTTTCAAGTCTAACAATTGTGCAGAATTCTTTGCTTTGTCCTTTGGTTTGGATATGGCTATATCTTTGGGAATTAATGACTTGATAATTGAGGGTGATTCTATGGTTATTATTCAAAGTGTCATGAAAAAGAAGTCGAATTGTTGGCAATTACAATATATACTTGATCATATTTTGCAAAAATTAGACTTTTTTTATTCCTTCTTGATTTCCCACTATTATAGGGAAGTGAATAAGATTGCAGATTTCTTGGCTAATTTAGCCATTGACAGTGATGCTAATATGCGGGAGGTAAGTGTGGATGAGATCCCTTCCTTGGTTTTGGAATTTTTGAAGTAAAGAAGGGCATAGTTGTTGTCTTCATCAACCTCCTTATTTGGTGTGGCTTTTCTTTGGTGTGGGTTCTGCTATGCTTGATCACAATGTTTATTTTGACAGGGTGTCTAATTATGGTTTCATTTCTGCTATGTGGTATCATTCTAACTAGTGGTTGGAGAATTGTGTTTCATAGACAAGGGTGGTTCAGACTAGTGTTTTTTGGTAGCAATGGATATGCATCCTTCAGTGATCAAACTTTAATCTTCCTTCTATATGCTTCTATTGGCGGCTTCCTTTATATCTAATGCGGCTTATGAAATTGGGATGGGTTTTTTGATGTACTATGCCAATGGGCATTTGGTATTGGGTAGAATAGGCTTGTGTTACTTAAGCAATACTAAAGGGTTTTCTTACTGGTTCTTTCCCTTCAGTGCTTTTTGAACCAAATACTGTAAAAAAACTTTTAAAATTTAATATAGTTCAGTGGTTCTATCCACTTTTATCAAAAAAATAAATAAAAATTATCGAAATTATTATTATTTTGATGAAGATATTATACCATTCATGATTTTTTTTTTCTATATAATGGGAAATACAATTTTATTTCGATGCCTCTTTCACTAAGAGTTAAAAAATGAGAGATATTCCATTTGACAAAATTGCATCAAGCACAATCCCCTCATCATTTCTTATATTATACTTCTGAAAACTTAAACCTTCATAGATAACATAATCAAGCAACATACGATCACGCTCTCCAATTATATTTATCTATAAAATATTATTTAAATATATAAAAATATACTACAGAATTAATCAACATTCTCTCTTTTCCTTTCTTTGGCCACATCGAGCTTAAAGTTAAGCTAACCACCTCGAAATCCTCAGGACCGTAGTAAACCATATTTAAGATGGTTTGTGAGAATGAAGCTCATGTGGGAGTGGGAAGATTGGTTAAGTGGTCGAAATTCATGAAGTTATTTAGTAGAGGACTAAACCATTTATTAGGCAAGTTCTAAAACATTAAATTAAATATCATTGTCAAGATCAATGCTTTTAGTTCTACCGTATTCTCTGAAAAGCAATTAAGGATCTAAATTGTAGTTGCATCTCCTTTGTATCTATTTCATAACGTCATTCTCAAACAAAAACAAGACAAAAAAACTTTTCCCTTCTCTCTTCAATACCATGCAAGCTTCTCAACAACTTATTTCATGTAAAAAATTATCAAGCATTCACGTTGGATGGATTCATGGATCAAATATAAGTTTAAATGTGAGTGAATTTCAAAGTCTAAGAGTCTCACATAAAACATAATAAAAGAAAGTTTCTTTTATAGTTTACGATGTCGTGCGATCTGTATATGGGTCTACTGATGTCTTGTAACAATATGGGACTATCTCATACTTCTTGCGGAAGGCACCTAATAGCAATATGGGAGTACCATGTACTCCTTGCAGGAGGCACCTAATAATAATATGGGACTGCATCGTACTCCTTGCATAAGGCACCTAATAGCAATATGGAATAACCATGTACTCCCTGCACCTACCTGCGCTACAAATGGGGCATACATACCTTATCCATCATGAGATTTGAACTCGTGACCTCTTTCAAGAGCATAAGTTCTCCATTTCTAGGTCAACTCGGGTTATATTACAACAAGCAACATTACAACATGGTTGTTTTTTTGTCTTGTCCATCACACATGTCAATCAATTTTTCCTCTCACATGTGGCAAATTATCATATGCATGGTCCACACTAGTTAGTTAATATCCATTAAGGAACTTATTAAGCAATAATAGATGCTTTATATTTTTATTATGTTAGATTAGTATTGTTGAGAAAAAATTATAGATTTAAATTGCATAAATCAAGAGCCTTACCTAAAAGGCAAGAAGTACATCTCATATATTTTTTGAGTGAACATAATTATTTTGTATACATGATATTTATGGAATCCTTTTAACAGGGTTTTCAAATTAAGCGTATAAATACGTATATAAACTAAAAAGAATAATTTTTCATTTTTAATCAACCTAATTTTGTAAATTTAATTTTTATAAAATTAATAAGACTATTTTCTTGTTCATAGGTTTGTTTGTTATTATTTTTATTTCCTCTACTTTGTTCTTTTGTATTTATAGCTAGCTATATTTCCTTGTTTCAATTAGTGAGATAATATTTGAATATTTCTTTTCAAGGTCAAGGATAAAGAGTTGGAAGGGGAGAGGGTAGCTTGGTTTAAATGTTTTTATTCCTTGCTTTTATTTTGTATATCACTATACAATATTGTAGGAGGATTTTTCCAATCTTGCCTATATTTTTCATAGAATTTCTAATGGCTTCCTACCCTTAGGGTGGCTATATGTTTTAATGGAACATAAGGCTTTCCATTTAGCTATTGTTGTAAAATAAATTTGAACTATAAAAAATAATGATGCATTTGAAGAGAAACCTCTCAAGTTTGTCCCAAAGGCATTTTATGAGACATGGATTCTACTAGCCCCTTGTCGATTAATGGATTTTCACTTTTCAAATCAACAATACTTATTGGGGTAAAAACATCTCCTCAAGATGGTGAGGTCGCCTTATTGAAAGCCAAAAATTAAAAAAATACAACTTAACAACCATAAACTATATGACTTTGTATTTGGTATTTTGGTGTTTTGAGGGTTTAAAAATAATTTCAATATAAAATTTAATATTTGAGTTTAGAAAGGAGTGTAAATTTAGTTATAAATTATGCAACACAAATTTTTAATAACATTTCAAATAAAACCACACAAATGATTTCGAAAGAATTTTAAAGAAAACTATTAGTTGTAACTATAAATTGCAACTTAGAACAATATTGAGAAAGCAATGCTTACATTCAACATAAGAATGAAATTTAACATCAACTTTGATAGGATCCAAGATTTATACATGAAATCCTAAGAATAAGATTATTCACAAACTCTGGACAACTGACTAACAGATGTTGATTATCCCATGATAATAGGGAGAAGACTTATCCTTCTATAAACAACAACAAATATCTAATTAAGAAGAGACGAGAGTCTCACAATCCTATTTGAACTCTTGCATCATTCAAGAACAATTGTAGTTGAAGACGTGCAAGAACATGACAACATGGTTTATTAACGAACCATGTTTTGTAGTTCCAAAAATCCTTCCTTGTTCCTATGGTTACAATTGCTCCTAATCAACTACATAATAAAAGGTGGAAGGATTCATTAATGAATCATCCACATTCCAGGACTATTACTCCATGACTATTGCCTTCGTTAATCGCAAGGTTGAACATGTTGTAGATGTCCATCTTTCAGCTACGGGTTGGCAGTCGGGCTTTGTTGCAAGTTGGTTCCTTCAAAAGTATCATATCAACAAATTAACTATCTTTATCAACATCAAAACCCATAAAATTACATAAGCATTCACAAAATCACATTCATTTATCAACATGATATATATATGTCATCAATTATGTTTAAATACTTAATGTAGCATCATATATTGTATCCATACACAATTTCGCCTGCACCTAGGTCTCACTTTCGCATTTTTGCCTCCTACACCCTGATATTGTTTGATTCCACTCACACCCACCTAGATTCAGTATCTTCTACACTTGAGTGGGACCCTGTTCAAATTTGAGTCCTGATTGGCAGGACCAAGTTACCCTAGGCACCATGGTCCTCCCAAAAGTGACCCAAATTTGGACCTCTCAACGATCACATCCTAGAGGTGAGAAAACATTCCTAGTGTCGGCCTACCCAAAAAAATTTCCTTGCCTTCTTATTCTGTCACTTCTCATTCACAATTGGCTAATGCATTCATTCAACTATTTCAAAATAACACTGGTCCTCAAATTCCTCTAACTGATTTGATTCATTGTAAGCAAGGAGTTAAAGAAAAAGTGACTGACTTCATTGGTAGATATAAAAAACTGCAGTCATAAATTGCTTATCTTGTTCTTGATGGTGATGTTCAAATAATTTTTATTTCTAATTTGCAAAAGGATATTAGAGATGAGCTTTTGTAATCTGAATTTACATCTTTCACACAATTGTGTGATATCAACTTCAAGTGAGCCAATTTGAATCCTCTTCTTCAATGGTTTTGGTTGATAAGAATAAGAGTGCTCAACAATCATTCAATAAGTTTCAAAAACAAAACAAAGGCTTCATCAAGATCAATTATCTCTTCCAACCATATAAACACAAAGTAGTAGGCACAATACCAAGTGTGGCCCCTTTATCCAAATACTTTAGAAAAGAATTAACTCTTCTTTCTGAATCTTTACATAGTATAATGCTTAGATTGATTAATGTTGATGTGTTGCAACTTCCTCCCTATAAATCCTCTACCACCTTCTTTTGACCATAAATCCTTTAGCCAATATCACCGCCAAGTAGGTCCTGATACGAAAAAATGTTACAAATTGAGAAATAAGATTCGAGATCTTATTGATTCCAATATCATATCCGTGGAAGGTGTGAATGATAAAGGAAACAATTCTATAGCACATCCTAATCAAAATTTACAAATTTTCATGGATCCTTTTCCTTCTAATTCTACTAATGTAGTTGAGTCTAGAAAACTTAACTTTACTTCTAATGATTTTGGCATAAAATCCAACAATGTTGTGAATCTCGTTGAAAAACCCAAACCTAAACCCGAACCTTGCATAACCTTTGACTCTAAGGAGACTATTTAGTCACTTGATGGACCATTATACATTACTGTAAATATTAAAAGAAATCTCTCACATGGGGTGCTCATTGACCCGGTATGTATGGTGAATTTTATCACTGGAGAAAATCTCTTTACTCAACAATTTCATCAAGAAACATATGATAAATTTGATGTTATGATCAAGGTGCATGATGGTTTCATTTGTCCTACTATTAGTTCTATCACTCTTCAAATTGAGGTTGGTACTAAGTCCTTAGATGTTACCATTCCTATCATCCCTACCTCCAATCATTTTTGTGTGAATTTGGGACATCCTTGGCTCTCTTCTATGCAAGCTATCCCTTCTACCATACATAAGTGTTTTAAATTCCCTCATAATGGGTAAATTATCATGATCAATCATAACCTTTACCAAACCACAACAAGATGTGGTAATTTTTCAATTGATTACTTTTGGCCTCAACAACCCAAACCTTTGAAACCTCGAGCATATATATTTTTCCTAACCTGTCAAAAAATGGAAACATGAGATGATTTCAGCCTTGAGCATACCTAAAGACCCTTAACCCATTAATATTCCTTCTCCTCATCCTGGACAAGGATTTCTTCCTACTCCTAGTCCTTCCCTATATGTTGTGGTTCCATCCCTTACATCATATAAAGGAAAGCACACAGCATCTTGTCTCTCTCAACCTAGTGAGGTTTCTTCCATTCCTCTCCCCACAAGGGAAGAAAAGAAGCCTATGTCGATTGATCTCCAACCTTTGCAAGTTTCAAGACAAACTAAGAGAAATCAATGTGCGAGACAACGCCAACATAGATGGCATGTCAAGCCTTGTGTGCTTGCTTCCCTAACTGTTTCCTCTCTAAAGACACCAAATGTTGAATTGGTCCCATTTTTCCAACCTCGCCTAACCCTAGGGAGGAAATTCAACTCAATCCACCACATCAAAAATTAAAAATGTCTATGCAAAATGATGGTTCATTTCCTTTACATGTGAAAGATCCTATTATGATTAATCTAGATGTTGATGTGAATGATGATGGCGTTCATGCTAACAATGTTGATCCTAATGATTATGATGATATGTATGAGGTTATTCAGATTAAGCATGAACTTTCTTCAAGATTTTCAAAAGCATTAATCCTAGCTCCTAGTGACAAACAAAGTGACTCATCATTAGAGCACGGTCCTTGTTTGTAACTTGTAGTAGCTTCATCTACCATATCCATTTTTTCTCCTCTTGCATCTTTTCCACCATCCCTAAGTGATGTTAAGAAAGATTGGAAGGTGGGTGGCTTGCTTGACTAGCTTCGCTCGTGCGGTGGATTCTCTTATGTGTGTTTGTTTGTATATAATGTGCTTCCCCTATGATGTGCTACTTGATATGTATTTATGTTATGTTAGGCTCTCTTTGGATGACCCTTGTTGCTCCATTGGTATAAGGTAATAAAGAGGTTGAATTTGTCATGATATTCCTCTATTTAAATCTTAATTATTTTATATGTCGTAAATTTGTTATTATTTGTAAATGTGCTTTTGTGTTGTCTAATTGGGGATGATGCAAAGTGTTGGGATCTATTTTTGGTCTCTACCATGTTGACCCAAAAGGACTTCTATTTTTTTCATCTTGTGTTCTCTTCTTCCATTGTGCATGTAGTTCCACTACCTTTGGGGGATGAGGTCAATTCAATGCAATCATAATTGATATGTGATTTATCAAATGTGCATTCTGACCCCAGTTAGTAGATCCCTTATGTGATTTCACATTGTTTTGTGACCATTGCCCTTGATTTTTTCCTTTCTTGGGGCCATATCATTGTGGCAGCGTGCTTGTCTTTCAGATGTATGCTTAAGCAATTGCTCCTGGTAAGGTGTGCGTAATCACTTTAATGTGAGGGCACATACTCTACTCATTAATATTACACTTTTTGCGCACATCATGATATGTTTGGTACATGTTGTAGTTCCCAATTTGCACTTGATTCAATTCACTTATTCAGATTACTTTGTAAACTAAGCCTTTTGCTTTGTGATATTTTGCACCAATTTTTCAATTCATTTTTTTTCTTCTCAACATGACTCATAGTAAGCACAAGCCCTACTAGGCTAGCTTAATCATGCTAAATTTGTTGGCATTGTGTTGTCATTGATGTCAATCAGCATAGAAGGACAATCGGTATGGGAATACAGTTGATGTACATTCATTGATGCCAACTAGTGTTGCAGGACACCGATAAAGAAGAAGAAGGCCATTCAAAGGAATGACCATTGGAGTCACAGTTGAGTCACCAGTACACAAGTTAGCATTTGACTTGTGTGGATGAAATGGATAGGTTACCGGTACAATCTATTACCAGTAAGGAAAGGATGTCAACTAGTAAGTGTTGTGTTGACAGTGAGTAGTTGCCAACCGACAAGCTTATGACCAGTGTACAAGCAAAGTGGGCAAGATGTTGAGTTGTTGTTTGTGATGAAGAGGTAGAATGTTACCTAAATCACATCAACATGGGAGGAGAAGAATGTACAGGTCACCAGTACGCTGTGTGGATGCAAAACAATAGGACTCCCACCGGATAAAGATGCAGTCACCATGTGAAGAGATGACTGACAATGAATGTGACTTCAAGTGAGAAAGCAATCCAACATCATCAAGGCAATGAAGGAGAGGTTAAATTTCAGATTTCAAGCATTCATGATGGTATCCATAATAAAAACTTTATGAAGACATCCTACATGACATTATCAACCATGCCATGAAGAATTAAATGCAATATTAATCATTGTATTAAGTTCCAGTTCAAGCATTTCAAATTCCAATCTAGCCTTATCCTCAAAAGATAAGCTTTTACTTCAGCATTTCCATTACATTTCAGTTTCAATTGAAGGGTTGATTCCAAACTCAAGGTTTGACCTAGGAAAAAACCCATTAGCAACACTATTTCTATACATGTTTCATGTAGGCAACAAATCCAAGAGACACAAACTGATATTTTGGTAGAGGAGACAACTATGATCATATCTAACTTTTGTAGAGGCAAAAATTAGAGGACCAAAATTAAACCGTCATGGTTCCAAGAATTTTTTATGAGCTTTTGGGAAAATAATTTGTGTAACATCTTGATTTCAAAAGATTCTAGTCTATCTGCATCTTACATCAAGGAACCGAGATGCAAATTTCCACATCGTCCCACATTTTTGGACCAAACTTGTCATTACAGGTGCTCTTTTGTTTCTTTTTCTTAGAATTAGCTTCATGTCTACAACTTGTTGTTTATGTTGTTTTATGTTAATTCCTTGTCATTTACCCCAGATCTTGCATTCAAATACATTCAATCAATTTCAACTAAACAAAGGAAAAATAACTTGATCTGCATCCAATCTTCATGCATTGGATCAATTGAGTTCTCCCTTCCTTTAATGTTTTGGATGGAAAGCTAGGTCATTTCATAGTTTACAAGGTTAACTTGTGAAACCCTAATTTTTCCATCCATTACACTTAAAATAGATACTAAAGTTCCAGATATTTTCTTAAAAGTATGAGGAATGTGATGTAGTCGAGATTAGGAGGTTTGGAATGGACTATCCTACCTTGAAGCCAAACATATGTTGAACACAATACAAAATTGATTGCAAAAAGAAACAAAAAAAAAATATTGATGTGTTGGGTGAAAAGTTTGTAAACTGATGAAGGTTCACAAAATTTATGTTTCATGATAGCACTTGTGATAATATCTCTCAAAAGGAAAGATATAATCCCTCCTAATTATAAGAGAAGGCTTTACTACAATTACTTTCTATTTTATTTACCTGCTAACTTTACACTAATCCAAGGTACAATAACAACTTAGTCCTCTTTCTTCAGAACCAGTTATATCTAATTCTCTTTTAAGAACAGATTTCCCTTAAACAACTTACAAACTTGTAGTAATATCAAACTAATTTAACTAGGAAGTAAAGTGTCCATGAAAGAAAAAAGTCTCCCATTACTTCCCTTTTTTTTTTTTTTTCTGAAAATGACTTAGGGACGAGAATTATGGACACTTAAGAACTCAAAGATTCTTTTTGTAGACTAAACTCTCATCAACCATTGTAACCTAAATGTATTGTCATCTCAAAGACTTACAAATATATTTAAAAGATCTTCTACTCTAATCAGATAATTTGTATAGCACAAAGATTCTACTTTTTATCTTTCAAATACAATTTATAGTCTCAATTTGTTCTACACTTTGGCGGAGCTTCATTGCATAAACAATGATGGAAAAAGCTCCTTATTACAACAATAACCCTCATATATATAAGAGAGGGGTGCAACATGAAAATGGGAAATTACAACTAATATTACTAGGACTAAGTCAAAAGAAGAGTTTGATTTGACTTAGGACTTGTGCACTGAATAGGTGCACATATGCAACTACAAAATGACACCTAAGGTGTCGATTGACATAAAAAAATGCCACTAGGAAAGACTAAATGTCATTTTCCTTAAGCTTAATCTCACTTCTCAAATTCCTTGAACTTCTATAGAGAATTCTTCATTTGAATCCCATCAGGTCCCTGAGTGTTGTCGGTGGTGACCTTGACCCTAGTGATGGAATCTTCTAAGTTGGTGCAACACTTCTTGTGTTTCTTCATAAGTGAACCCAGAAAATCCAAGATAAACTGAAGATCAAGTTATCTATCAATTAAGGGCAAAGAGAAGTCCTCCCTATCAATCTCGGCAATAACAAGCTAGCTGAACTCTTTGATAATTTCATCCATATCAAACACCTTTTCATTCTCATCAAGGAAAGCACATGGAATTTAAGAGATTTTTTTAACAATCTCTTTCTTCTTGTCTACACATTCATTTTGGTTCTTCCTCATATCCTAGACTAGGCGCTCTAGGATATTCATCTGATGCTCCAATGCTTCTTGTTTCTCAATGTACATGCGTCATGAAGGTATAACACCATTTTGTATGCGATCATCTGGATCATAGTCTTCAAATTTCAACGAGGATTCAAAAACCTTTTCTTGTGTTTCAAGTTCCTGGGAGATCTCTAATATGGTGTTAACTAACTCTATCCTAACAACATCAATATTGTTGACAATGTTGCAGGTTGAACTTAGGAGTTGTGTACCTTGACTCAACATTCTATCGATCCATTCTCCTATAGGTCTTCTCTAAGATGCTACTTGCTCAGCTCTTTTGACAACCTATTTGTCCAAAGATGAGGCTACTAGTTCAATAGCTTCCGAGGACTTAGTTACCTCGATAAGAATTGAGGTGAGTTTCTCAATTCGTACCTTGATTTGATCCTTCTTGGCCTTTTCTTCAACATACCTAGAAACTAGGGCTTCCAAGGTTGACTGAGCATTCTACACCACATAATCATGAGTTATCTTCCCTAAATCAATCCTTTGGATGACATAGTCTGAATCATGGATTTGGACAATAACTGCATATGGAGGGGGAATAGAAAACTCAACATAATTGTTCTTGTTTTTGTCAACTTTTACCCTTGACAAAGTTTTAGCTTTCTTTATAGTCTTAGGTTTGACAAGGACAAGTTGACTGAAATCAAAATCTTTGGGAGACACTGCCTTTTTTTTTAATCTTTGGCACATTGGAAAACAACCAAGGTGGTAAATTTGAATCATCATCCTCACTTGCTACCACATCCTAAGGGGTATTGATAAAATCCTGAATGGTGGTGGTTACAATAGGAGATGTCATTGTGATTAAATTGGTGCAATTTTCAAGGGATTATTTGTTGGACCTAGGAGCCGAATCATTCATGAACTTGTCAAAATCATCTTACATAGTTGCAGACACTTCAGACAATGTGGGAAAAGCTAAGAAAACATTTTCAATGTTGTCATGAAGAGTATCTAGAGCGAACTCACTAGCACTAGTGGAAGATACATGGATAACATCTGAAGGGGAAACACTAGTGACCACTAGAGGCTCTAACTCAAAGGTAGAAATAGGAACCTGTAATGTAGATGAAGGAGGATATACCTAAGGTAAGGACTTATCAGCTTGCGAAAAATCTTCTTCATCAAATTCACTTGTTCCTGGTCACCTTATTGTCTTTCTTCCAATTGGTCAACATCAATTGGCTCTTCATCGGCATATTCACCCTCCACTTGTTCATTTGGCACTTCAGACTCCTATGTCTCATGAATATTAGAGGTTGATGGCTCCCCTTGGTCCTTCTCTCTCTTATTTCTAGCTGTGAACTTCAGTTTGGGAGCCTTAGCTAGAGTGGTGGGATCCTATTTGTTCTTGGTTCAAATTTCTAATCTTCTTCCCATTGGGCCAGCAGTGTCATCATCAAAACAAGAAGAGAAGGGTTTCAATGGAATACCTTTGCTTGAAAGACACACATTTGTATTTGTAAGATTAATTTGAAATTGATCTCTAATGGAAGTGCATTCCTTTTGCGACCATTGGATGAGAGGCAAAGGAGTAGAGGAAACTTTGTTGTCAACATAGGCAAGGTCTAGGACATTGCCATCATCCTCTAAGTCATCTAGAATATCAACAAAGTCAAACTCCCTTATTTGATCAAATATTAGCCGACAATATTCAATTTTCCTAATATCATGCTCAGACCTGCAATCGACCCAAACATCTTCATTCCTATGCACATGAACATATGCCTTTTTCAGTTTATTTAGCATCCCTCTGTAGTCGAAGTCCTTCCTAGCCTTGAAGAACCTAATGGTAACTCTTCTCATCTCTTATTCTATTGCTCTATCTTTGTAGATATAATTGATGGAATACCTACCAATGGTAAGAGAGAATTTTAAACTTGTTTTATGAGAACCAGATTGGGCCTCTTGTACTGCATTCATTTGACGAGCTAGCTCCATCAACACAATTTTGTCAGAATGATATCTAGGGAGCATGAAAGCCTCGCCATTTAAATAGCCAACCCTGAGATATGTGAAGGTCAAAAATTGTAGGAACATACATCCATATTGGTTGCCTACCTCCCAAGCATGATCAGATACTCTTTTATTATATAAATTCTTATTCATCATAACCATATAATACCCAAATAAAGTATCATTCCCTCTCTGGAAATTATTATGAATATTCTAAAGAACCAACTGGGAATAATATTTGTTTACCTCAATCTGCCTCCTATCACTAGTTGTAGACAATCTAGGAAAGTGTCTCATTGAAGTTACAACATACACCAAGTATGAAGTCATGTAGAACTTGAGTGTGCTAGGTACCTTGGTGAGCTACTCACAAATGGCATCACTGATTTGTTTTCCACAAAATATCTTCTCCCTATTTTGTTTGATCACATAAATGTATTGATGCATCCATTTATAGTAGGTGTTGGAGGTAGGGAGGCCTTTCAGCCTGCTCAAAAGAGTTATCAAATTATTGACTTCTTCAATGAAATCACATCTTGGAAGATTTTCTAGCCATCTAGCAATGGTAGGTCTTGGGGTCTTTAGCCACTTATCATGTATATCCTGCCTACATTTGTCAGAGTTTCTATCAAAGAAGGCTATAGTTTATTACATTGTAATATCATAATACTTCTCAATACTAGGACACTTGAAAATAGTGACAAAGAAGTCCTCATCTAGCCTTATCAACTTCTTTCTAATTTCATCTTTTATACTTCTACTAACTAGATCAAAATGGTTTGAAACTACCATCACTAACTCAGGGTCCTGAGCAGACATGGGGAAAGAAGCCACCAAGTTGATGCTATTGTTGATGATAGATTCCATTTAATGATAGGAAGAAGGCTACTTGGCCCTCTTTAGAAACACAGATAGGTCAACATGACCTATTTCTGTATCTATTATATGATCAATATTTGAGGTGACCAAAGAAGGCGGGAAGACCAGATGGGGGTCTTGCTTCTTAAACTTCATCGCCATTTTTCTTGGAGAAGATTTTTTCATTTGTATGATAAAAACAATGAGAAAAGGAAAATCATCAGTATTACAGTGACATAACTGATTAATCATTTTATTCTTCTGTATTGAACAATCTTTAGAAAATGATGCATTTTCGGCCATTAGGGTTTCCAAAACCCTCTTTGATAACTTGATACTTCTAGATTAAATTGGATGTAAAATCTCAATTTACGTGTGTGTGATAAGTGGATTTCAAGTTTATAAGATTGAAAAATAAAAGTGTAGATTAGAGGTGTGATTCAGGTTTCTAAACCCAAATTGCACCTGGGAAGAACAAAGATAGGTGTAATTTGAGTTTAGAAACTAGAATTACACACAAAAAAGTGCAATTACAAATGAGGTGTAGGGTGGGGTTATAAACCCGCCACACACCTTAGCAATAGTACCAAATGGTGTAGGGTGGGTTTGAAACCTTGCCTTACACCTAAGAGGAAGGCAATGTTTTGGTGGAGAGTGGGTTTGAAACCCCGCCTCACACCAAGAGATAGTCATGGAAAGGCATCGATGTTTGATGGGATGGTAGACCCACCATACATCATGTTTGTGGATGGTGAGCCTAAGCCCCATCAAACACCATAAACTTGGTTTATCATAGTGAAAAGAAAACAATGAATAACGGCAGCACAGGTCGAGGTCGCAAACACGCAATGTGGTGCATGGTGAGCCTATGGCCCCGCCCAACACCACAACAATAAGTGAGATAAAAATAAATGTTGCTCGATACCTTTGACCTGGACGACACCACAATGTGATGTCGTTCAGGCCAAAGATCCAGAGTGACATCACACAAAAAGGATGCAAACACCAAAACAAAAGGAAAAACGACATGCATTCAAAAATTAAAAAGGGTTTCTAAAACCCTAAATAACCGGAAGAAAGAATACATAATGAGATAAAAATCAAGTAAATCTCACTCTCTTGACTTCAAATGAGCTTAATCAGATTAGAATACCAATTTGAAATGCAGAAAAAGACTTAAAAATAGAAAGAGAGAGACTCCCATCAAAATTCTACAAATGGGCATTTAATAACTCAAGTGTAATAAATATGTGCAAATCGGGCTTATAAACTAGATTTGCACCTACAATGTGCAAATCAAGTTTACAAACCCATTTTGTACCTACAAGGACAAAACAAGTGAAATGAGGTGTAAATCAGGTTTACAAACCCGATTTGCACCTAAAAGGTATACTTAGTGTAAATCGGGCTTGTGAACCTGATTTGCACCCAAACTATACACTTTTAAGTGTATAAGGGACAAACAAGGGAAAAACGCTCTTACGACAACAATGATGTCTTGTAAAGCATGCATAGAGCATAAAAACCATAATGAGAAAATGAAAATTTGTGGGGTACTCTCAGATTTTCACAATGCTAAAATTGAGGATAACAAGATGAAAATAGAATAAATACATGCCTACAAGCCTTCAAATGTTCCCTATATTTGGCCCATTGGCCCAACATACAAGCACACAGGTTCCCATTGGCTTATTAGAGTGATAAAAATTAATAAATCTTTCAAAACACCCTTCACCTATCTACTATTCCCTAACTAGTATCCTAACTATTGTTGTTGTTTTTTCTCTCCTGTGCCTCCTAATGTGTTTAAATATTGATCCCCATCAATTGAAGTGATCCACGTCCACCTTCCAGGTCCCAAATTTGGTGTAACGTGTGTATGAGTTCTGGTTTCTTGAGAGGGATCCAAATATCGGTGTGAATGGGTCCAAACCAAACTAGGTGCCACTTGGCCCCATACAATCATGTGACACATTTTATTAGCTTTGTGAGGCTCAAGAAAGGTTTGTATACTTTTATAATTTGGTTTTGTCTAGGTTCTTCAAGGACATTCTTACATCAGACCCCCAAATTTATTTAAAAAGTGTGTCTCGCATGTTGCCAGGTGTGCTCCAAACTACTTCAGTTCATCCTCTAAGATCTAAGTTGCATCTTTTTTGGTTTATTTCTCTATTTGGATATATATTCCTTGTGCTCCTTATATAGGTGCTACAATTGATCCGACTATTAAGGATCTACTCAATTTTCTCTGGTGGTACCTGTGGCAATTTCTATTAAGATAGTGCATCGATGTCATCCTCTTGTGTCCCATGGAGCTGGTAGAGATCCACAATGTTCAAGATTAGTGAAATGTCCGCACCTTCCGGTGATTCCACTTCGTAGTCATTTTTAGAATCAAACTTATGGATGATCTTGCAAGGTCCAAATTTCTTCATCCTCAATTTATTGTACATGTCTACTAGAAATTTCTCCTTCTAGAGGCATACCATGACTTCATCCCTAACTTAAAGTTATTTCTCTCCACTTGGTATATGCTTTTCCTTGTACAAATTGTTCATGCTTTCTAAATGTTGCATGACCTTTTGGTGAACTTTCTTTATATGCTCTACAAAATCCTTTTCCTTTGCACTCTTCTTATCTCATGGGTTGTTGTCCCAAAGTTTGGTCACTCCCCTCAGGTGATCTAAGAAATTTTTCTTTTTGGTGCTCCAGTTCATTGAATTATTGAACACAAACTCTGCTAGTGGCAATATCAAATCCCAAATCCTAATTATATCTCCTACCAAGTATCTAAGCAAATTTTCAATTCTCATGTTCACTACCTCAGTTTGTCCATCAATTTGTGGATGAAATATTGAGCTAAATTTCAAGTTTATCTACATCTTCCA
This sequence comes from Cryptomeria japonica, assembly GCF_030272615.1. NCBI lineage: Eukaryota > Viridiplantae > Streptophyta > Pinopsida > Cupressales > Cupressaceae > Cryptomeria > Cryptomeria japonica. The sequence continues at coordinate 165,520,953 of NC_081413.1, forward strand.
CAATGTAATCCAAAAGTATCCAATAAACTTAGTATCCCGATCTAAAATAATGATCTTCAATACCCCACATGTAGCCTCACCACCTCTTAAAAGAATAGGTCATCGATATGAACTACATCAAGTGAGTCTTCTTGCAAGGAATGAAGTGTGCCATCTTAGAGAATTGGTCCACCACCACAAAGATAGAGTCATGCCCCCTCTGGGTCTTTGTAAATCCCAACACAAAATCGATACTGATATCCTCGCAAGGTCTTTTTGAAATTGGAAGAGGTTGATATAATCTAATATTCTAGCTAACTCCCTTTGGTACTTGATAGGTCCTACACTCCTACACATATTTTTATACATCTTTATAGATCTAAGGCCATAAAAATCCTTCCTTCACCAAAGCCATTGTTTTATCAACACCAAAGTGCCCTGCTAGTCCTCTTAAATGTTTCTCCTTGATTAGATTCTCCCTCATTGAGCTCTTGAGAATACATGATTAATTTTCTTTGAAAAACATATCATCCTAGATGAAATAGTCTAGCCACTTCTTTATATATTTTACTTCCCATTCTTTGCATGCCTTCCATTCCTTTGCTAAGTCCAGATCATCCTTATATAAGTGCTTCAATTCTTCAAATCCCATTACAATCACCCTAATCTGCATCATTCTATTTCTTCTTCTGCTCAATTCATCTGCAACCCAGTTTGATTTTCCACTCTGATGTTTGAGGATAAAAGTGTAACTTTGCATGAACTCCACCCAATGCATGTGCCTTTGGTTCAATTTTCCTTGACCGTTTAAATATTACAATGCTTGGTAATCAATGTATAATTAAAATTCATGTGGCAATAGATAGTGCCTCAATTTCATCAGTGCTTGAATTATGACATAGAATTCTTAATCATATGTTGAATATCTTCTCCAAACATCATTCAACTTCTCGCTAAAATAGGTAATGTGTCTCCCTTCCTAACTCAAAACAGATCCTACAACATTTTCGTTGGCATCATATTCCACCTAAAAGGCCTTATTAAAATCTAGTAGAGTCAATACTAGTTGCTACATCAATTTCTATTTCAACGGATCAAAACACTTTTGTGCTCCAAATGTTCACTTGAATGGCCTTCAGTCTCCTCTCATTGCCTTTGTCATAGGTGCACAAATAGTACTAAAGTTCTTTATGAGCTTATAATAAAAACTTTCCAAGTCATGAAAAGATCTTACCTCCCTAGCGTCTACTAGTGTTGACCTCTCTGCAATTTCTCTCACTTTCTCTGAACCCATCTTCAACCCTTCTGCAAAGATCATAAATCCTAGATAGACTAGCTCATTCTTCATGAAGGTGCACTTCTTAAGGTTGATCAATAAATTCTCTTTCCTCAATGGTAGGAACACTTATCTGATATGTCGGGCATGTTCTTCCCTTGTCTTCCCAAAAATATGAACGTCATCCAAATAAACAATCAGGAACTTACCCAAGAACTCCTTTAGTACTTCATTCATCAATCGCATGAATGTGCTAGGTGTATTACTAAGTCCAAAATGCATGACCAACCACTCATACAACACTTCATTTGTCTTGAATACAAGCTTCCACTCATCTCCCTCTCAAATCTTGATTTGATGGTATCTTCTCTTGAGATTTATCTTGGTGAAGTACCTCGCACCACTCAAAAAATATATTATGTCATCCATCCTCAACAAAGGAAACTAGAAAATTCATTGTAATCATGTTGATGACTCTTGGTTTGGTACACATCCTCCATTCTCCTTCTTCGATGCCAAGATAGTAGGTATTTCACATGGACTCAAGCTTTGGATCAATCCCTTCTCCAACAACTCATGAAATTGTCTACTTAACTCAGCATTCTTTGTTGGTGTCATCTCATGTGTTGCTTTGTTAGGAAAAATTGACCCCGATATCATGTCTATATGATGGCTAATGCTCTGAACTAGTAGAAGTCCCTTTAGAACTTTATCTAACACAATGCCTTGGAAATCCTCAAGTATCTTTCCTACTTCTTATGGTACCTCCTTCTTTTTTATGTTGGTATCTTTGGTATTCCTAATGTTTCATTTCCTTGGAATGAGTGATAAAAAAGTGTTCTCATACTTCAACCCATCCAGGAACTTCCTTCCATCCACTAAACCAATCCTTGTACTACCACATACCACCTCCTTTTGATCTTCCTTTAAAGGAATCGGGATATGTTTCTTTCCCTCCTTGGTTATGGTATAGTTATTCTTCCTCCCATCATGTATGGCCCTTCGATAATATTGCCAAGGCCTCCCCAACAATAGGTGACAGGCATCCATTGGCATAATATCACACAATTCTTCATCCCTATATGAACCAATGTAGAAGCTGACAAGGAATTGTTCACTTGCCAAAATTTTGTGACATTCCAATATGGGTTTGGATGCCTAATTCTTTTTAGGTTCAACTTCTACAACATATTCTCAAAAACAAAATTGTTTGTGATGTGGTTGTCGATTATAACCTTGCAACACTTGCCTCCTGACTTGCACTTGGTCCGGAATAGGCTCCTCCTCTGTATTGGTTCTTCTCTTGCTTTCCTCTACAATAGGGTTCTCTTCATGACCAATGATTCACCCATTCAGATTGTCCTGCAAGCCCAAATGATCTATCCCTTTCCTCCTCAACATAAGAATTCCTAGCTCCAAAGTATCTTATCTTTTTGACACTCCCCTCTAGGTATTCAAAGGCATGATGTCCAAATTTTTTGCACTAAAAACATGTTCCACGGAATGAAACTTTGTCAAATCTTCCTTCAGTCCTCTAGTATTCCCTTTCTCGATGATAGTCCCCCTTTTCTCTTTGGTTGTGATATGAATCCTCCCTGGGTATCCTCTCTTCCCTTCATAATGGACTCCTTTCTCTAGCTTTCTCTGCATATGACCTCTCAGTTTCTTGTGGCCATCTCTCCAGATCCCTTTAGTTCTTGCTCCCCAGCATCCACTTTGCTCATTTGGCCAACTTTTCTTCCACCCTCAACACAAATTGATAGCCTTCCTCCATGGTGGCCATCTAGACCAAGCTCAATTCCTCTTGAATTTGGGTTCTAATTCCATTAATTTATTGTATCACTTTCTCTCTTCCAACTTCACTGTATCCAACTCCAATTCATAGGCTAGATGTATAAATTGACCTTTCAATTTCATTACCATTATATCCCACTTCATGATTTGCTCCTTCCCTCTCCAATTTTGGTCCAACTACACTTCTTTCTACCAGGTGGTAGCATGCCATTTTAGCTTGGTTTTTGTGAACCTCACTTACTCTGGATCTTCTATCTCCTTGAATACAAAGTATTCCTCCATCTCATTGATCTGATAAATTAGTTCTTCTAGATTTAGGCTCTTGACATAGCTAGGAATCATGATCTTTGGCCACTTTTCAATCTTTGCAGCATCCTTCATCATCTTGATCTAATTTGACTCCACCTCCTCCTAACTCTCCGCATATTTCTCTTGCATCATCAACTCTTCATATTGTTAGGGTTTCAAGCAGATCCAAAGCAAATATGAACTAATAATTATATGCAGATTTAAATACAAAAGATAAAGAAATAAAATAGGACACAGATAACATAGAGATTTAACATGGTTCACCCAAAATGGGTTACGTCCACCATACACAGCTGTCCAATCTTTCTTATTATCCAGCACAAATAGTACATCAACCTTACAATGCCTTAAGCATCCCAACCGCTTATAACATGCATTTTTTTAGGGCAACAAAAAAAGTCGGCCTTTTTAAGGTTTTATTACAATGTCGGTTTTCATCTACAATGTACTGGACCCCGGCGAGGATACATGCTGAGTGTACAGTACTTTGCGGATCAGTCACCACATTTCAACACATATCGCTCTCCTCTTCCAATCTTGGGTTTATACCCTTCATCTAGTCTTCCTCAATGACATCTAGGCAATTCTTCATGGTTCTCATCATGTCCATAATCTCCTCCACTCTTTTGGTAACATTGGACATTGTTGGTATCCTTCTTGGTGGGATCTTTCATTTTGATCTATGTGTGACTACCTCACATTGGTGATATGGTTCAAGGTTGCAATTGTTTCTGCTTAAATTCATCATTAATTCAATTAGAAACAAAGGGAAATCGCGAATCCCTATCTAATTAAATAATTCTAAACAAAACCAATGAAATAACACAATCAAGTAATAGGAATATAAAATATTTAATTAAAGACTCCCTATTCCCTGATCTCATGTAGCTTCCATTGTTATTTTCTTCTTTATGGTATGATGGCTCTCAGATATCACGTTGGCAACCTGCAAATGACACAAAGATTCAAAGTTCGTGATTGTTGAAAATGGAGATTGAATGCTCAATTTATAGATTTTTGATTGAGATTGATTAAGAGGTGGAACAGATTGATTAAGAGGTGGAACTCAGGTGAGATCACATGTTGATTGATAGTTGAACTACTAATTTGGAGGTGGAACTGAATTGATTGAATTGTTAATTGAGTTAACCGATTGAGAGAACAACTGATTGGAAGATAGAAAAAGAATGATTGGAGAGTATTAAAGAAATGATGAGAAAGAAAGCTTTATTTAGACAAAGCTAACTAGAAGATATAAAAAGAATGATTGGAGAGAATTAAAGAAATGATGTAATTGATCAATTAATTGAAATGATCAATTAAAATAGATGGAATAGTTAAGTGATTGAAAGCTTTTTGAAAAAAACAAAGTGGAAGATAAAAATAGAGATTGAAAAGATAATTGACTTAATTAATTAATTAATTGAATTAATTAATTTAGCATGTGCTTGCACTTTGACTTGGATTTTCAATTTGATCTTTGCATGAGATTTAATTCAATTATTAAATTTATTTTAAATTCAATTTGTTATTTGAATATATTTAGAGCTTGACTTTGAAATTCAATTTTGTGAGATTTTGCGAAGATCAAGAGCTCATTGAAATGTACAAAATAGAGACACAATATAAGACAAGAATAAACTATATTCTCATCAATAGAAAATGATCAATAGTTCAATAGTTACAATGAATATGAGCCTGCTTATATAGGCAAGGCTATATGGATATGTGAGCACACTAACATGACATGTGGCTCAATAAGAAACAAGGGTAGGTAGGAAATAGGTGTGGGTAGGTAGGAGAAATAATATAATAGTCCACATGAGGTGGATCACCCACTGAATGTGGAGTGTAACAACAAGATCAACACCATAAAAGGTGGAATTTCTCCTACACACACTATCCCAATGTGGCACAAACACCCAAGTGTCTCATACCCAAACTACTATGAAATGCATTTCCTAAGTAAACTTAAGTAAAGTGTAATAATATCCAAGATGAATAATTATTTACACCAACAAATTTGATTTTTGAAATCATGCACATGTATTTGAATTAGATGAAATTGGAAGAATATGAAATTTGAATTTGAATTTGGGGAATTAACGAAATTAAATGAATTTCAAAGAATTGATGAAATTAAATGAAATTAGAGAAAGTATGAAATTAAATGAAATTAGAATTTGGGGATTTGGAAATGGAATTAGAAGAATAAATTAGTTAATTAAATAATTTAAAGAAACTATTTAATTATTTAGAAATTGAATTTAATTAAATAATAAAGATTATTTAAATTAAAGGATTAACATCACAATTAATTAAATAATTAATATTTAGAAAAGGGGTTAATGATTAATTGATGATAGAAATAGAAATAGAATAATGAATTTATTTGAATAATAAAGATTATTTAAAGGATTAAAATCACAATTAATTATAATTATCTATTTAATCATTAGAAAGTGGTTTAAATGATTAAACAATGATAGAATTGAAATTGAAATAATTAGTAAGATTATGAAGATATATGAAATTGGAAGAATAAGATTAATTAATTTAATTAAATAATTAAAGAAATATTTAATCAATTTAGACAAATAAATAGTACATGATCAATGAGACATGTTTAGGTGTCTACATTTGCCCCTCTTTGAGACAATGTCGGAACGATGTTGTTTCAAAGAAAACAAAAAAATTTCTGCCCCAGTATACCCCAGTGACGCTTAGGGTGTAATTCCCCCTCGAGAGATTGTTTATGCATTAAAGGTATGAATGATCTCTCGAAGTAAGAAAAAAAATGAGATAGAAGAATAGTTAGTTGATTAGAGATAGAGATAGGTGATGTGAAGATATGTTATTGAGATATAATATGAGAGAATGAACCTTAGAATGAAATAGAATGAAAGACAAGAATTAAAAGCAATTGAGGATGATTGATATGAGATGATAGATTGATGATGATAGACTAAAAATGAAGATGATGGTTTTCACAAACTTTTGTGCCTTTATTCGTAGCGCAATATATATTCATCACTGAGCCTTGTTATGTAACAATGGAGCTTTGCACATCAGGGTATAAGGAACCAAGATGTAAAGATATCTCATTGAAGAAAGAAACGCATAGAAGACAAGGAGTGAACCCTCCATTTTGGGAATAATTCCAGGGGTCAAGGTATGTGCAATAGTCACAAGCATAGTTATCCTTCATGGGATACTTTCTGAATGAACGTACCAATCCCAGACACCCACTAGAACTATTGCCCCAGAAATTCATTGGTCCACACCACAACCAACAAAGAAAAATATCATGACCATCATGGCTCCTCTAGCCACTTGTGGACATCCTTGAGTAGCATAGGAACATAATTTGTCGCCAAATGATAAAAGATAAAGACTGACCCAGACAAAATTCAGCAGCTATACTGATCTTGTGCCTTCATTCTCAGTTGTTTGATGTGATAGTTGATAATGTCTGATCTCATAAAGTTGTGGATCTCATTTAAGATTGATCTATCTAATTTCGAGTGTATCCATCTTTGTTTAAGACAATTTAATGATCACTTGATATGTATATTGATACAATTGATAAGACAGTTTGATCAATTGATTGCAAATGTTTGACTAGATAGTTGTATTCTTTGTTAAATTCATACAAAGTGTTTGTTGGATATCTGCTAGGGTGTTTGATTCTTGTGAGACATTTTATTGCAATTTTTTTGATTTTTTTATTTATTTTTTTTGTGGATTGATATTTGAATGTTTTTAGTATTTTTTCTAGGACTTATATGGATGTTTTTGGATTGATTTTTGTTTTGCTTTTTTTAATTTTTCAGGACTTTTTAGGATTTTTAGGATTTTTTTAGGATTTTTAGGATTTTTTTAGGACTTTTTAGGATTTTTAGGATTTTTTTAGCTATGCCCCCAGTGTGCAGACCTATTTGACATGATGATCTGCATAATGCATGTGGAGACAATGAATTTTTGACATGACCTATGTTAATGCAATATGCATGATGAATATGCATTTCCTATTCGATCAAGGATGACTGCATTTGTTTAGCATTTTGTAATACACCAATTGAATTGGAGGTACAAAACATTTCATAGATAAGCGATCAATCGATCCTTAAGGTCCCTTGGAACATCCAAATTAACACACTGAGTAACTAGGATTTACAAATGGAGACACGAAAAACTTTTGAAACTTTGATCTTCTTTTGCCCATGTGTGTGCAAATGAGTTAATCCCCGCTCTTGTGTTCACTAAAGATCATTAGCATCCTATTTGACTAGCTACGTGGATTATCCTAACTTCAAAAGCATCCCGAATAGAGCCTTGCTGCCAGCAAGCTTTTAGAGCTCCAACGAGGTTATAGACAGTAATTTCTCAAATATTGCTCCATTGCCAGCAGGCGTTCATAGCCTTGATGGAGTTACTCTCATGTTCCCATAGTCAATTTTTTTGTCGCACTTGTATGCATGATATTTCAGTTATATATCATTTCTCTTTTTCCTTGAGATGGATATTTGGCATAGCACTTTTTCTATTCTTTCTTTTTTTGCCTTGACTTGTAAGTAATGAAACCTACATGGGTGTGACAATTATAATGATGTTGAAGTAGAATTTTAGATTTTTCACTAGTCTTATGATCAACTAGGTGTCTAGAATGAATTAGAGATTTTGTTAATGTGTTTGAGATATAGCAATTGATAGTTTTTAGGGTAACAAGTCTTAAATAGTGAAACTACTACCCAACCATAAGTAAAGCATCGTCATAGGGTAATGTTGAAAATGAATGACCTTAGGACCTCAAAGACTTCATGTCTAAATATCTAAGAAAGGAGATGACCCTTGTTTCTCTTGAATGCAAACAAATGATAAACTTGGACAGTTGCCTTGTTTTATTGATGTTGATATATGCCGATACGGGAATTGTGTGAATGCAATGCATTTGAAAAGAAACTATATGTGATGCAGTGCTTTGAATAAAATGAGATGCAATGTGGAAAGAAAAACCTAAACTAACCGAGCCCTTAGATATAATATCATTTAAGGTGCATTTTGTTCATAGGGTCAAGACGTTTATCTTTGAGATACATCATAACCCCTTTCCATATCTACACAGACTTTATGATACTTGTTTGTCACCTGTATGCCTTTCTTAATTTATCCTTTATGTCAAGTGACATTTCATCTATTGTAATGTGTGCTTGTATATTTACACCTCACTATATATTCTTCCATGTTTATGCTTATACATTCACATCTAGTATATTGGTTATCATTTATTCTTTATCTTTAGACTTGGGGGCACCTTGTTGCCTCTTATTATATGTGTAGACGTATAAAAATGACCATATTCCTAAATGAATATTTTATGTTCATTTCTATGTTTAATTAAATCCAATTTAATTAAATTATCCGCATTCCTCTATTTAATTAAGTAAATTACTTAATTAAATTCACTATACCATTTAATAGGATAATTCATTTTATTCAATTAAAGCCCCTATCCACTTTTTAATTAAATTCAATTTTAATTAAAATAGTTATCCTAAATTAAATAAATCTAATTTATTTAATTACAACCAAATTAAAATAAAGCAATTTATTTTAATAAAACCTATTTTCCCTCACCCACTTGCAAAATCCTACACCTCCCACTTGCATCCTAAATCCTATTCCTAATTCTTCTAGAATTTTTCTAAACCTAATCAATTAACCCAAAACCCATCCATTATCCCTTTCCCCTAAATTTGAGGAGGTCACTTCTCAAATTTGGAGTAAAGTCTTCAAAAGGCATTAAAGCCTTTATCCATTCAAACAAGCTAACTTGTTGAATGCCCCCAAATTTGGAAGGACTCTTACAAATTTGTCCCCAAAGTCTTCATAACCATTAATGGTTAACTCAAACCTTCTTACATGGTTAAAGAATTTCCATAAACTCAAACCTCCATGTAACCCAAGGGTCTCATCAAGCATTTATTGCTTTGACCATGGTTATCCTTAAACCTTTGCACAAGAGTTTATCCTTTGGGTAAAAGCTTTATCCAATGGGTAATCTTAACTTAACCTTAACCCTTAACCCCTAGGGTAACCATGAGGTCTTCTCAAGCATTTAATGCTTCCTACCTCTCCCCTCAACCCAGTCTTATGTTGACAATTTTCACCATTTCATTGGTGCCAATTGCAAACATGGATTCTCAACTTTCAAACTCAACCCTTGATTGCCTCTTTCAATCCTGGCCATCCATTGCCCTATTTTTGCTATAAATAGAGCTCCCATCCCTCCATTTTCATATCATCCAAGACTTTAGCATCTCACTTATACTCAAATCCATTCAAGCTTTCATATCTCATTATATGCTCATCATTTAGCTTCTCTTTTAAATCAAGAATTAATCTAAATATGCTAATTTAGAGTATGTTCCTTATCATATAGCTTAAATCATGAACTAGTATAGTATACTAGGATAGTTTTGTTTACTAACCTTGTCATCTTATAGTTAGTTTATTGCATTTGTAGCATCATGCATAGCTTAGGATGCATCTCATATTAAATCAACAAAAAGCATCCCTCGTTCTTGCATTTGCCATCCCTAAACCATTTTGCTTAGTGATCTGAGAACAAAAACATTAGTTTGAGGGACCGTGCAAGATAGAGAACCATGGAACCATCCTTGGGAAGCTGAGTTATACTTCATTACTCCATAGCTTGCACCAAGAAGTCCTATGGGTGTGTGAGCAAGGCTCCATAGAGCTCCATTTCTCACATTTCGAGTTCTATCGACCCGCTTTTCCCGCATACATTTCTGGCGCCCACCATGGGGCATTACCCCATGTATCTAATTGGTTTTGAAATATATCCACTTTTGCAGGTCCATGGAAAATAAAAATCAGCACGTGGGAATCATTCCCTAGCACATCTAGTTAACAGCCTAGCGCATCCAGTTCACTATTCAACGTGTGGGGTCCTTCACCTAGCGCGTCAAGTCAATCTATTAGCGCATAAGCATTAAAAATTTTCCTGTAGGTCTCGACGTGGACGACAAACAGAGCAGCACTTTCGGCACACAGAGTAGTGCATCCCGAAAACAGTGTAGTGCGTTGAAGACTTCTATTAGCGCATTACGACTATTATGTAGCGCGTACAGTTTGTTCTATAGCGCATCCAAAAATAGGCAGAAATCAAAATTCCAAAATTTGTAATCGGGAATGGAAAAATAGACTTGTTGGAGTCCACCAAACATCTAACATTTTCAACTTGTCTTCTTGCAGGATTCTAACAAAAAATGTTGCAGATGGGAGCTTAAACATTAAGAATTTAAGATAGTTAGAATTTTCACTAGCTTAGTTAAGTTAGTTTAAATTTTTAAACTTCTATTCTTAAAAGAATTAAACTCACTTATTTCCTTTGGGCTATAAAAAGAATCACTAAACCGAACATTTCTTGCTTTCATAGAAGAAAACCTATTTTTGGGGCTCTAAAAAGAACAAGACAAACAATTTCTTTTTGCAAAAATAGATCAATAAAAAGAACCTCACCATCCTTTGGTGTTTAAAAGGATTCATCTTTGATTTTTTGTACAAAGGAAAGAACCTCACCTAAAAGGCTTTGTTACAATCAAAGAGGGAAGTAATTCCCCTTTTTGTTTACTGATTTTTCTTTATTGACCAAAAACGAACCTTTTTGCTTTGTTGACTTGGTTATTTCCTTAGATTAAATAATCACTAATTTGGGGAAGTAAAATTAACACCATGCTTTTTTGGAGCAACATCTCCAAATAGAGGTTAGCAAATCACTGAATTGAAGACTTAAAAAGAACTTTGTTTGCCTTGTTTTGAAAGTGGAAGGTATATGCTCTCCCCTTAACTGGGTGATCAAAAAGTCAGACCACTCTTAAAAGCTTTCTTTATTTTAAGCAGTACATCCTTTAGTAGGCCTGCCTTCCCGAGGAGTTGAAATCAACTCTTAAAGCCGTTTATGGCCGGTGTGAAGGGAACGACCTAAGTGGGAAATGGCTTTGATGCCAAGTGTTCCAACCCACTATAATCAAAAGTGAAAAGTGGCGAAAGTCCTTTTCAACGGTTGCGTGCAGCGATTAGCCTTCCCCCAGTATCCTCGAGATACATCAAGCCTTTGTTCTAAAGGTTAGGAAGCCTCCTGAGGGAGTTTATCACTGACAGCCGAACAGGAAGCCTGATTACGAGCCATAGAAATAGAAACTTTGAACCGATTCAATAACCAGACATTTATAACATCATAGTGCAAGGGTGGGGAAGAATCCGCCCCCAAGATTACTCACCATATATCTCCCAAGATAACTACTCAATTGTGAAGCAATTCACTTTGGGTTAATTTCTGGCAAAAGGCAAAAAAATGAGTGCCCTCTAGGGGGTGACACGGCTGTTTGAGCTGACGGAGTATCGAGACTAGTGGGCTATGATGTTATTTATGACCTTTGAAAAAAGAGTCTTTCTGAAGTGTGTTTTTTGTATCCAAACTTGTTAAAACATTGAGGATTTGAACACATCCTCGCAGAACATACACTTTTTGTTAGATTAAGCAAAAATGGTTGTCTTCTTTGTGTTGTGCTTACATTTATTACTTCATAAAATCATCCATCAAAGCTGAAAAACTCACAATCAAATCCAAAAATTGCAAAAAAACCAACCAAAGGAAAAATCAGGGCAGATTAGTGCATGGGGACAACTCCTTACCATGTAGGGTATTTCGGTTAGCGCATCAAACCATCAAGTTAGCGTGTCTATTCCAAACAGTAGCGTTTTATCCCAAGTCCAAAACAATGTTAAACATCTAGCGCATCAGAAAAATAGTCTAGCGCGTTGAAGCATCAGCTTAGCGCGTAGAAACCAAACTTTAGCGCATCAAGTTTAACAGTTAGCACGTCATAGACCCATACTAGTGCATAACCTTTCAAAATAGAGAAAACAAAATTTTAAACAATCAAAACTTTTAGCACGTGTCTGGGGGCAGCCTAGCACATGTGGTCATTCTTTTAGCGTGTAAAGTAATTTCGGTAGCGCATTTTGTCTCTGTTTTAGCGCGTGACCAAAAAGCAAAAAGACAGGGGGCAAAATAGTGAGGAATTTTAAAAATTTTGAAAACATTTTCGGAAACCTTTTTCCATCAGCATCATTTTTCATCAAAGCAGAGTAGTGAAAACGAGACTTTAAAAGCTATTTCTTGAGCCAAATTTGTGTCAAAACAAACATTGTAAAAATCCAACACTGATCACACGATAAAGCATATCTATCTTATCATAATCTAGAAACCTCATCACAAGTATCAATAGAATCCTTTACCATCTCGCAGATTTCATCTCAAAAACACTTGTTTAAAAATTTCAGGTTGTCAAATCAAGTCTCCATATCGAGAGGCTTTTATCCATATCATTTGATACACTTTGTCGTGAAGGGGCATCTAAACCTTCATTTTGATAGAGTAAGACTTGAATTTTCAAAACAAGATCAATTGAATCCAAACAAATCAAAGGAAACCATTGATCACTCATGCATGACTAATCCCCATATTCTGAGAAGAAGGAATCTTTATCGTAACATCACGTTGAAGAAACAACAACCTAGTTTTTCCAAATTCATCAAGAGAAATAAGTTTTTATACATCAATCATCAACTCTTCAAATCTCATCGAATATTCCTTCATCACGTCAAATGTTATATCCAAAACAAATCCAACGAATTTGACAAAGAGCCTTTAAAAACTAGGGCATATTGTCAAAAGTCCGCTTTTAATCAAATCATAAACCATGGAGGAAGGATCAATCCGACATTCTTACCTAACGAGTGTATCACTTATAATACACCCCAACCTGAACCACCGACCGCCGAGCAACACATCGAAGAGGATTTTGTCCCCTTCATCACTGAAAGTTTCTACTAAAATGCCTGTTACTCGCTCTCAACAAAACCAACAAAGCGAGACACACACATAGTCTAGTATGAATCGAAGGTTGTCAAATCCTTTTGAAGGTCCACACCTAGAGGAGACTGAAATTTCTGAGAAGCTTCTTCAGGAATGTCAGGAAAGCGCTTCATTCCAAAAGCTTGTAGAAAGGCTCATGGAAAATGACAAAGAAAAATATTTGCTCATGCTCAGAAGTAAAGGAGTACAACTCTCTGAAAACCTTGACGCAGATTTGTTTAGGACACACCCTCAGCATTACGAATATCAAGAACGACAATGGGAAAGGGAAGCCTGAGACCCTAAACAAAACATCCCGGATCAAAACATACCAGAACAACATACACCAATGCAAAACATCCCGGATCAAAACATACCAGAGCAACATACACCAAGACAATACCTTCCCGAGAAAAACATACTATTCCAAACACCGTTTCAACCCAGGATCAATACAAGGGAAGAACTATTCCCTCGACAAAGCAAGGTGCCTCTGGCTGCCCTTACTCAACAAATGCAAATGTTACAAAGACAAATGCAAGACATGCAACAAGGGACAACAGTACAGTACTCTTTAAACAAAATCTATCCTTATCCTTTCGACAGGAGATTGCACATGATCCCTTTTCCTCCAAACTCAGACGTACCTAAATTTGACAAATACGATGGAAAAAGTGATCCCCGTGATCATGTCCGAGAATTTTGTACCATGAGTCTCGAGTTTGCTCCTGATGACACCTATCTGATGAGGTTATTCCCAAGAAGCTTGGGAGGGCAAACAATGGAATGGTTATCCAAAATTACGCCACCTGTCAGATCGTTTGATGAATTGGTTAACAAGTTCATAACACAATACTCCTATAACATTCAACACGCTATAACCATGCTAGACGTCTGCAACACCAAACAAAAGAACAACGAAACATTCATGATATTCCTTCAACGTTGGCGACGTATGGTATCACGATATCCTCAGGATATTCTTGAAAAGGAGAAAATGGAAATCTTCATCGATAACTTGAATTGTGAAATGAGTTACAGGCTCAAACTCCAATGCATACCGTCTTTCGCTAAATCGATTGAAAATGACATTCAAGTAAAGGAAGCGTGTGTCAAAAAGGGAACACTCAAATTCTTCAAGGAAGGAACAAATTCATCAAACTACAATAACCAGAACAACAACAACTTGGACAAATCTCGATTCTGGACTCGAAACAAAAACAAAGGCAACAATGAATCGCATGATCCAAAATCTAAGCAACCAGTGCTTGCATTATCCGGAAATCCTCAGGCTACGAAAAATCCTAAAGGTGCTCATCCAAATGTTAACACCTCTGCACCAAACACCAATCAAGGACAACTCAACACAAACAACACCAACGATACTCAAAGCAAAACCACAAATCCAGGACCTAGCAACAATTCACGCGACAACATAAACAATTTCCAAAAGCGTGTCTTCACACCATTGGGACAATCACTAGAATCAACATTCAGAGAACTTCTGGCAAACAAGATTCTCTCCTTGCCTGCAATCAGCAACTATGAACCCCAAATCAAACCACCTTGGTGGAATGATTCACACTATTGTGATTTCCATCGTAACAAGGGTCATCAGACGAACGATTGCATGAGATTGAAAAACATTGTGCAAGACATGATTGATCGAGGTGACTTAATGGTAGATGGTCTCAAAACAAATGGTGACCACGGAGCCTTTAAAAATCCTCTTCCAAATTACAACAAAGATGGAGCTTCAACCTCGAACGATACACGCGGAGCTCGTATCAACCATATCTACAACAACACCATCAATCACATATCAGCTGAAGATCATCAGGTAAATGTCATCACCATCCAAGATCAGCGTGATCATGAATCTGTCAATGTAACAACCCGAACTCATAAATATGTCTTAAAAGGACATACCGCGCCTACAACTACTACACCAAAGATCCAATATGACTTGGTTAGCCAACTACACAAAACTCCAACTTAGATATCCATACTAGAATTGCTTAAACTATCACCCAAACACAAAAACATATTGGAACAAGGGCTATTGGAAACCAATGTACCTCAAGATCTGGATGCAGACAGATTTCAAGCCATGGTCGCCCATATGACAGGACCTCATAACCTCACCTTCTTAGAGCATGATAATACTTCCTTGAGTCATCCACATAACACTCCTCTCCATATTGAAAGTCATTGTTTGTAAACACCGAGTAAAAAGAGTCTTAATAGATGGAGGAGTTGGACTTAATATATGTACTTTAAAGCTTATCTGTGCATTAGGCTTCTCAGACGAGTCTATTGATCCCCATAAGAAGATTACCATAAAGGCATATGATGATGAGGAAAGGTCATCTAAAGGAACTGTGATGTTACCCATTCAAGTTGGACCAGTGCAAAAGGATACTATGTGTTAGGTCTTAGACATAGATCTCACCTATGACCCTGGATACATGCATATTTTGTTAGGGCGACCCTGGATACATGAAATGCAAGCAGTGCCTTCTACGTATCACCAGTGTGTCAAATTTCCTTATGACGGACAAGAGATCTTCATATCTGCTGATTACAACCCCTTTCAACATTGCAACGTAATGGGGGTAGCCCAGGACAGTTTAGTTCCTCATAATAGAGAAAAGCAAAGATCCTCAACATCAAATCTACAAACAGCAAAGCCCAACTCCTTATCTGGAGATTTCAAGCAGCAAATGCAAATCAAAGACCAAGGTATGGGAGAATACTCTTTGGAACCCCTATGTTTGGCCAAATTACCAACATCACCCACATCTCATGATTTGCCTACTACATCAATGCATCTGGTAACTCAGCCCATCACCAAATTTGATGGTACCTTCATCCAATTGGGCACTCTAGCACATGAATCAGAAGATAAGGACATTCTTAGCCGGTTATACAAAGATGAGGAAGAAGATAACAGAGCAGCTGCTCTGGACATTGTTCTACCAACACACCTATATGGAAAAGGATACTTAATCATGCAGCAAATGGGATATGACAGTAAAGGACCTATTGGGAAACGCAAAGGAGTCACTAAACCCATAGATCTTCCTTCACAGCCCCGTAGAGACAAAACAGGATTGGGTTGTAAGCTCACTTTCCTATTAAGAAAGCCGCCACGCATAACTGCAAAACCTCAATGGAAAGCAAAGAAGAAGTACAAAGAAGAATCCTAGCAGGAAGCACTATTTGAGTCAACAGAAACAATCTGCAAGGCATGGGAACGTCAAGAACAAAAGTTACATCAGGAAAAGCTTCTAAGCCACAAGAAGGCCATATCTGCAGCAGTAGCTCATATTCAAACACCACTATCTCAAGAACAAATAAAATCATCTCCGGATACCGTTATTTCTCCCTGAGGAGGCACAGTCTATGAACAAATACAGAAAGTAGAAGCAGGATCTGACACCGAATCAACAAAAACTATCAAAATGGTATCCATCATCAAAAATTTGTTTTCACCATACAACATACCTGTTCACAGCACTAATAGAATCTAGGATGATGCCTCAGAGACTGATTCCAATGAATATGAATGGGGTACCTGCTCAAATGCTACTACAGATATCCCTAATAATACTAGCACCATACCCCTTTCTCAAGAAGAGCATAACGCAGAAGATAGACCTCTTGAATTTGGACCACAGAATATCTATGACGCTAAGGAAAGTGAACAAAAGTATTATGAACAAGTCTATACGAAAGATAATACCATCGAAGACCTCGACGAAATCCTGGACTTCTTTAAAACTAAGACCAATCACAATGAAACCTCTATCTTGACACTTACAGTAGCAGAACTTGATCCACCGAACGATTCCTTACCGCTTGTCTTTCCTGACCTCATTGACTGGGATGAACCCGAAATATATGATATACCAATTTTTCCAGACGATGAGTCTATTATCCACTACCTATGTACCGTTAATCCAGAAACAGGCTCTACCAGCGAACAAAGTAACGATATCGGCAAATCAAGGAGTGCCAAGTCTCTCAGTCACAAAAATGAACCAAGTAAAAGATCTGATGCTAAAAACCTATCAATGGCAGCTCTAGATCACAAAAAAGTAAAAATAAAGGACGCATCTGAGGGTGAAAACCTTTTTAAGGCACCTAAAGATGGGAGACTTGACACTCTTCCAGAGCACTTTCATGAGCGATCACCCATATTGATTGAGCCCACTCAATCAATCAACATTGGTACCACCGAAGCAATTAAAAACATACACCTTGCAGAATCTCTGACCGAGGAGGAAAGATCAGCATTTATCATTTTCTTTAAAGAAAAGAAAATTAACTTTGCTTGGTCGTATGCTGATATGCCTGGAGTAGATCCACACTTAATCATGCATCACTTGTCCATCTCTCCAGGAGTTAAACCAGTAAAACAAAAGCTATGAAAGATGAATCCACAGGTGGTACTCATGGTCAAAGCTGAACTGAAGAAACTATTAGACGTTGGATTCATCCGACCTATTGACTGTGCAGAATGGATTTCTAATATAGTACCAGTATCAAAACCAGACGACAATATCAGAATCTGCACTGATTTTAGAGATGTCAACAAAGCCTGTCCAAAAGATGACTTTCCTCTGCCTAGTATCGACATAATTGTAGACCTCACAGCGGGCCATGCAATGCTCTCACTAATAGACTATTTCTCAGGCTATAATCTGATCAAAATAGCCCCGAAAGATCAAGATAAAACTGCGTTCACCTGTCCTTGGGGAATGTACTGTTGGAATGTTATGCCTTTTGGCTTAAAGAATGCAGGGGCTACTTATCAAAGAGCAATGACAACAATCTTTCACGACATGATGCACACATTTATGGAAGACTACGTGGACGATTTACTAGCTAAATCCTTCACTAGAGCAAAACATCTCAGCATCCTAACAAAGATCTTTGATCGATTGGAGAAATTCCAAGTTAGACTCAACCCTAAGAAGTGTGTCTTCGGGGTAACATCAGGTAAGTTAGTAGGCTACATAGTCTCAGCTAAGGGTATTGAAGTAGATCCAGCAAAGGTACAAGCCATTATGGAAATGCCACCACCAAATAATATCAGTCAACTCAGATCTCTACAAGGACGACTTCAATCAATCAGGTGATTCATCACTCAATTAGCAGATAAAAGTCTCCCATTTAACCATTTGTTACATAAAAATGTACCATTCAGATGGGAGACCAAGTGTGCAGAATATTTTTATCAAATCAAACAGTACCTGATGAATCCACCAGTTCTAGTACCACCAGTCGCAGAAAAGCCCCTTATCCTATATATCTCAACAATAGATATATCACTGGGGGCACTATTGGCACAAGAATATCAACAAGGAAAGGAACAAGCCATCTACTACATCAGTAGGACATTGAATGGCTATGAACTCAACTACACATTCATAGAGAAAGCTTGTCTAACAGTGGTCTTCGCATCTCAGAAATTCCGACATTATATGCTAGCACACACCATTAAGCTAGTAGAAAAAATTGATCCTCTCAAATATCTACTCAGCAAAGCAGCTCTTACTAGACGATTGGCTAAATGGGTCATGATTCTCAGTGAATTCGACATCCAATACACAAAAAGAAGAGCCATCAAAGGACAAGCAATTGCAGATCAACTAGCTGAAGCACCGCTACCAGGAAAACAAACTATGGAGATTGAATTTCCAGACAGGGACGTTCTTGCTCTTTCTACCAAACAATGGACTCTATACTTTGATGGATCCTACACCCAACACGGTTCAGGTGCTGGCATTCTTTTCATCACTCCTGAAGGACACACTATACCAAGATCATATAGGCTTATGTTCCCATGCACGAATAATGTCGTTGAATATGAGGCATTGGTTATAAGCATCAAAATGGACGTAGAATGGAAAATCATAGAGTTAATGGTCTACGGAGATTCACAACTAGTCGTCAATCAGATCAACAACGACTATCAAACAAAAGATTACAAGCTACTACCCTACAAACGAATGGTGGATGACTTCAAGCAATATTTTGTACACATCACCTTCGAGCAGATACCAAGGTTGAACAACAAAGCAGCCGATGCCATGGCTACTATCACTTCATTACTACAAATTCCAGAGCAAAAGAGTCTTTACGAGTTTCTGGTAGAGCAACTGTTCTCCCCAGCCTATGACCACTCTGAATCCCATGTCATCTATGCCTTAACTAATTCGGATTCCCCTTTGTATGGACCAATATATGATTATCTTAAGAACAACATCTTACCCATTGACCAATCCCATAACCAAAAACGTAATTTTATCCGGCAAGCTGCCCGTTATACCCTCACTGCTGATACTTTGTACCGTCGAGGTCTAGATGGTACTCTTCTTCATTGCCTTGATCGTAATGATTCTGATTCCGCTTTACACAAGCTTCACGAAGGTATTTGTGGAACACATTCAAGTGGGACTACTCTTGCTAAAAAGCTTCTAAGGATGGGATACTACTGGCCTACAATGGAGAAAGATTCTTACCACTTCGCCAAGAAATGTCCTAAATGCCAGATCCATGGCAATCTGATACATGCACCAGCACAGGAACTGCAGCCATTTACAACATCCTGGTTTTTTTGTCAGTGGGGATTAGACTTAGTTGGCAAAATTCATCCTTCATCTTCAAATGGGCACAAGTTCATTATAACTACAACCGAATACTTTACCAAGTGGATAGAAGCAGTCCCAATGACCACAGTGACTGGAAAACAAATTGCCTCTTTTATCCTAAACTATCCAATCTGTAGATATGGTATTCCATGTTCCATCATCACCGATAATGGACGCCCATTCAAAAACCAAGATGTCCGAGAACTATGTGAACAATTCAAAATACAACATCGGTTCTCTACACCATACTACCCATAGGGAAATGGTCAAGCAGAAGCATCCAATAAAACAATATTGAAGATTCTCAAGAAAACAGTAAATGATGCAGGCAAAGATTGGCATATCCAACTCAATCCAGCACTTTGGGCATATAGAACCAGCATCCGTACACCTATAGGAGCAACACCTTTCTCATTGGTCTATGGATCTGAAGCTATTTTACCACTAGAGGTGGAAATTCTGTCTCTCAGAGTCTCTCTAAAAGGCTTAATCCCAGATGAAGAATATTGGGTCAACCGATTACAAGAACTGTAACTATTAGATGAAAGACATCAGCATGCTTACACTCATCTCAAAGCATATCAGCAACGCATGTACAAGAGCTACAATCACAAGGTCATCCCTCGCAACTTCAAAGTTGGTGACCTAGTCCTCAAAGAAAATCCAAGAAATTAGCAAGATCGAGAAAAGAAAGGGAAGTTTGAACCTAACTGGTTGGGTCCCTATGTCATCATATCAATCTATGGATCAAGTGCCTATCAACTCACAACCTCAGAAGGAGACGTGCTCGAAGAACCAACTAACAACATTCATCTAAAGAAATACTACACTTGAGCAGTCTAATGCACGGGAAAAGCCAAAGCCAAAAAAAAAAGAAGCAAATAAAGCAAATAAAAAGGTACAATAAAAGCAACTAGTGAAAACCTGGTAACAAGTGCTATTGTGAGAGGACGAATCCTCTATCTATATCCACATCCTTATCTTCACCGTAAAACACTATCGGCCATCGCCCAACACTTAGAAAATATCCATTCAGGACATACTTAGCATAGTCACTATCCTGGTCTATCCATATATCCTTTTACCACCTTCCACCATGGCTTGGAAATCACTGTACATATTCACATCAAGAGGCACACTCAGCTAGGGGCAATAAATCGTCAAAATTTGCAACACATTCAAGACATCGAAACTATTAGCAAAAATCAGAAACAACGCATCCAATGAAGAAAGCTAAACTTCATCGCAAAAGCAACAACAAAGCATCACAAGAAATACCAAAGATGGATGATTTTCTGAAGTAATAAATGTTGCATTATAACATAAAATCTTGACTATTTTTGCATTTTCAACTTTTTAAATTATTGGATTCTCTACATTTTCTCATTAAAAGCTTCAAAGATAGAGATCATGGGGCAACTCCAATATTTTCTTAGTCTTCTGTCTGCTAAGCGATCATTTGTACTGTGTAAATACTTGTCTAGAGACGTGATTCAAAGCATATCACTGAAGACGTGAATCCACTTTGCGCATACAAATAGTTTAATCTTGTCTGTTTATACGCAATACGCACTCAAGTCGTCCTGGTTCAATTATACCTTGACGCTTGTGCTATCTTGCAAAATCAAAAATCATGTAAATTTTTCTCAGGTCATTATGGTTCAATTATACCATTGTGCTTATATAAATTTTCAACATATCCCAAACAAATCAATACTCAATGATGATACTTATCTCAAAAGCAAATAACATATGGTTATATCAGGATGGCAAATGCAGAATGAGGATGCTCCAAAAACATAGTTTCATATCATTTTAACATAGTCGCATATCATTTTAACATAGTTGTATTATCATTTTACAAGTAGTCACATATCATTTTGCATTAGCTGCACATCATTATCATCTTACTCTTGCATTAAGTTGCATATCATTTTACTCTTACCTTAGTTGTATATCATTATCATACATCTCATTTTCAAGATACATCTCACAGCATATCATTATCATACATCTCATTTTCAAGATACATCTTATAGCATATCAAAGCATACATCCTACATCATGCATCATATCATATATCTAAGCATTGCATTATCATAAAGAAAGAGCACATAGAACATGCATCCATATAACACACCACATGATCAAAGAAAATGATGTCGCATATATATATATCTCAAAAATGATCAAAATGTACAAAATCTGTCATGTCTGTGCCCAGTACAAACAAATACAATGATAAAAAATACAACGGAGACAACGTCTCTCAAGTATGACTATCCCCTGACGGAGATGGTCTAGCTCCAGAAGTCCCCACCCCAGGATCTCCAAGAGGATCATGTCTCGATGGCCCTGTCACACCTCGGCTCTCTGACCGCGACTCGGTCTCTCGAGATTGACTAGATCTCGACTATGTAAAGCTCTATACTCGGCGATCCCTAGGTACCGCAGCCTCATAGTGACGACGGTAGTACTCCGCCTCCTGAGCTCTCCAAGAAAGCTCTCTCAGGGTGTCTCTCATCAGACCACCCGTTGCTGCTCTCTGCACACTCGCTGCAAGCTCCTTCGCTCGACCCCACCGCTCTATCTCTATGTCTCGCTCAGTGGTCAGTTGTGCAATCTGTCGCTGATGCGTCAATAACTGTGCCTGCAGTTGTTGTACCGTCATCTGTAAGGTCCTAATCTATGCATCCTCCACATGAGTAGGGATCCGGACCCGTAGGGGTACCTGTGAAGGGGCATCCCCTCTCCCTCTACCTCTCCTCAGTGCTGGAGGCGGTAGCACATCCGTCCTCCTCCTCTGAACTGGCTGTGTCGCTTCATCAGTTCCCCCCACTGTAGCTAAAACCTCCCCCACCATCCCCTCACTACCTGCTCCAATGGTCAACCCGCCTCTCCCTCTGTCCATCACCGCCCATCTAACTACTCTCTCCAACCCTCTATCTCCTCTCCTCCCTCTATCTCCTCTCCTCCCCCGATCTCCTCTCCCTCGTTGACCTCCTCCACCATCTCCATCATCCTCATCATCTCCACCTCCCTCATCATCATCATCATCATCAAATGAAGGTCGCATCTCCTCTGGATCTGATATCCTCACCACTGCCTGCACGGAGAACAATCTAGCAAACTCATTTGTCATGCCAGCATCCAAAATCTCTGGGGCATAATCCCATATCTGGCCTGCTAAGCTAACAAACTCCTCTACAGCCGCCGCACTGTCAATAGTCGGACCCCAATCTGGTATGTCCTACCTCCGGCGTGCATACAAGCAGGCCCCCTGTGGTATACCCTACTGCCGACCAAACTACCGCAAAACTCTGGTGACCACGAATCTCTCGATCACGAATGGGGTCCTCCCGATCAGGTATCGCATCATGAAAACATAGGGCATCTCCAGCCCGTCCTCCGCCCATACCTCACACCCTGTATACGATCGCCAAGTGACCGTATCAATGTCGTCCAACACTCGCTTCCAATGCTCTAGTTTGCCCAGCTTCCGTTGGACAACTAGACCCCTGTAACCATAGGCATAGGCGCATCCAACGGGCCTATCTCTGTCTACTAATGGCCTGGCTGCCGAAATGTGCTCCCAGCACCATACCTGTAGGAGCGTCACGCCAGCTGACAAACTGTCGTAACCCAGGTATACCACTTTGTGCAAATCCCTATACAGTTGGGCTAGCATAGCCGATCCCCACATGAACCTGTGGCCCTGTGTCACCATATCCTCTAAAACCAGCCCCCATCCCACAAATAGTCCCTTCGACCTACGGTCGGGACATAGAAAGCCACCTATAAACCTTTCCAGTACTGATGGAAGAGGTGCATAATCCAAGTCCAAGAACTCCTGCCAGGGGATCTCATATCCACAAACTGTCTCATCCTAGAATATACGGCGAAGTGCCTCTGTCCGGCCCTCCTCCAACTGCTCGTAAGGTAGTAGTGAACCTACTATTGGTATGCGCAGGATCCTGTAACAGTCCTCTGGCATGACTGTCATCTCACCCGTGGCAAAGTGAAAAGTGTTTGTGTCAATGTGCCACCTCTCTGTGAGCGCTGTAAGTAAACCCCGGTTCACAATGAACCGAGGCATATCCAATAGGGAAGTAAGACCACATCTTTCAATAATGTCAAGGTCGGCCTATGCCAATCATGGTATCAAAGTCCAAGGTCTAGGAAATCGCTCGCGCGACTAAACCACTCCCAATCGCTCCTGTCAAACAGCAAAACAAGTCCAATATCAGTTTCCACATCAAAACAAAGATATCAAAATCAAAATCACATTAAAAACATGAAACAATTTGCTCATCTACATCAAGTTCAACATCATGTCATTCCATATCAACTTGTAAAACAAATCAAGTTATCAAAAACCATATCAAAACTTGTAAAACAACTCAAGTCTCCACATCACCTAAACTTGTAAAACAAATCAAGTTTCCCACCCATATCAGCTTGTAAAACAACTCAAGTTTCCAACTCAGATCAGCTTGAAAAACAAATCAAGTTTCCAACCCATATCAGCTTGTAACACAAATCAGGCTTCACACATTGAACTTGAAACACAGTGCAAAAACAAATCATGCTTTGATTAAAACAACACATTAATATCTAATGCATAACTTGAAATATCACAAATCAAAACAAGTTATATTGGACAAACTAACAAACACCATGATAGCAGACACAACAACGCACAAATTACACCCATCCTGGCAAAAATGGCCTTGTCCTATCACTTTTTCTCATTCGCAAAAATCGCCCTCTCTCACCAAATTTTTCCCAATGCGCTAAAACAGCTTGTCTACGTGCTAAAATCCATCCACGCGCTAAACTGTTTTTTGCACGCGCTATTCTATCCACCCTATGCACTAAACTAACTCTATGCGCTAATTTATCCTACGACCGCGCTACTTATTTAACCCTATGTGCTAGATCTACTCTATGCGCTACTTCCCCCTGCACATGCGAGCCTCTAAGCAGCCTATGCGCTAGGTTAAATTGACGTGCTAATCTTTTCATTTTCTGTGCTACCCTATGCCACTAATGCGCTAATCCAATACCATGCGCTAACCTAAAAACCTCAGGCGCTAACCTAGAAAACAGATGCACTACCCTAAAAATTCGGACACACCCAAAATTTAAAACCCCATGCGCTACAACAATTTTCATATGCGCTAAACTAAGACCCCTATGCGCTAAACCATGAACCCCGCGTGAAAAATTCCAAAAAACTGACCACAACGACAAAATAAAAATCAAGAAAGGGTCAAAAAGATTGACTTACTGGTGGTCCATATACGGCAGGTCTCCGATACCTCCGAACGCACTCAAAATGATGCCTGGAGTGCGGAATGGGCATTTTGACTTCTCTCCACAATCTCTTTCTCAGAAGTCAACAATGCACAAATGAATCAAATCAAAGCACTTTTCCCCTTTTATAGGAGAAAAATGAAATTAGGGTTAGGGACATCATCATGTAATTTGCTCGCGGTCTCCCTTACACCCTCAAACGCGTAAATTATCAGGAGATTAATCAATTTAAACATTTCACATAGCCAAAATCATACACACCAAACACGAATCATCCAATCAAATCAAAATTTTCAAAATATTGATTCATCTCCTGAGGGGGCATCACCATCAAAAATCAAATCTGGGCATGACTTAAAAATCATAAAAATGACATCGATCATAAAATCGCAATGACACACCATTTTCTTTGAAATAACATGTGCACACACGTCACTTCAAAGAGGGGCAAAATGTAGACGTATAAAAATGACCATATTCCTAAATGAATATTTTATGTTCATTTATATGTTTAATTAAATCCAATTTAACTAAATTATCCGCATTCCTCTATTTAATTAAGTAAATTACTTAATTAAATTCACTATACCATTTAATAGGATAATTCATTTTATTCAATTAAAGCCCCTATCCACTTTTTAATTAAATTCAATTTTAATTAAAATAGTTATCCTAAATTAAATAAATCTAATTTATTTAATTACAACCAAATTAAAATAAAGCAATTTATTTTAATAAAACCTATTTTCCCTCACCCACTTGCAAAATCCTACACCTCCCACTTGCATCCTAAATCCTATTCCTAATTCTTCTAGAATTCTTCTAAACCTAATCAATTAACCCAAAACCCATCCATTATCCCTTTCCCCTAAATCTGAGGAGGTCACTTCTCAAATTTGGAGTAAAGTCTTCAAAAGGCATTAAAGCCTTTATCCATTCAAACAAGCTAACTTGTTGAATGCCCCCAAATTTGGAAGGGCTCTTACAAATTTGTCTCCAAAGTCTTCATAACCATTAATGGTTAACTCAAACCTTCTTACATGGTTAAAGAATTTCCATAAACTCAACCTCCATGTAACCCAAGGGTCTCATCAAGCATTTATTGCTTTGACCATGGTTATCCTTAAACCTTTGCACAAGAGTTTATCCTTTGGGTAAAAGCTTTATCCAATGGGTAATCTTAACTTAACCTTAACCCCTAGGGTAACCATGAGGTCTTCTCAAGCATTTAATGCTTCCTACCTCTCCCCTCAACCTAGTCTTATGTTGACAATTGTCACCATTTCATTGGTGCCAATTGCAAACATGGATTCTCAACTTTCAAACTCAACCTTTGATTGCCTCTTTCAATCCTGGCCATCCATTGCCCTATTTTTGCTATAAATAAAGCTCCCATCCCTCCATTTTCATATCATCCAAGACTTTAGCATCTCACTTATACTCAAATCCATTCAAGCTTTCATATCTCATTATATGCTCATCATTTAACTTCTCTTTTAAATCAGGAATTAATCTAAATATGCTAATTTAGAGTATGTTCCTTATCATATAGCTTAAATCATGAACTAGTATAGTATACTAGGATAGTTTTGTTTACTAACCTTGTCATCTTATAGTTAGTTTATTGCATTTGTAGCATCATGCATAGCTTAGGATGCATCTCATATTAAATCAACAAAAAGCATCCCTCGTTCTTGCGTTTGCCATCCCTAAACCATTTTGCTCAGTGATCTGAGAGCAAAAACATTGGTTTGAGGGACCGTGCAAGATAGAGAACCATGGAACCATCCTTGGGAAGCTGAGTTATACTTCATAACTCCATAGCTTGCACCAAGAAGTCTTGTGGGTGTGTGAGCAAGGCTCCATAGAGCTCCATTTTCAACATTTCGAGTTCTATCGACCCGCTTTTCCCACATACAATATGTTATTTCATGGTCATGTTTCAAGATGGTTTACCTAATAATTATTATACAATGTTATCTATGACACTATTACATGTTTATAAAGATTCAACGATTATACCTTTATATGTTACCTTCGTCAAATATTTTGTGTCATTATCTATGTAATCCATTTGAAGGGGCATATTTTACCACTAATTATTTCATGATTATGATTAGGTAGTGGCTCATTAAGTGTCTTGCATTGATCTTGTATCAATTCAGTCGCTTGTTGGAGTTTCTACACTATGTTTTGTCAGTGGGAGCACTGTTATAATGGTTCATTCAAGGATCTTACACCATAAATTTCTCTATTTGGAGCATTGTTGTAATGGTCCATTTGAGAACCTTGCATCTCCATCTTCACAAATTGTAATCGTATATTCAAGGATAATGAACCTATCAATCTTGGAGTTATAAGGGTTCATTCAAGAATCCTAAACCTATTTTTTATTTAAATTTTAGTTGTTGACATTGTTAAGTAGTGTTCATTCTTATTTAGTATTTTTATCACATGATACTAATATAATTTAGTGCATGCAAGTCTAAAGAAGGATGTATCGTTACATGGATTTTGAATAGACCATCACCCATATACATATACTATTTGTATGTGTTTTTTATTTACTTTCATGTTAGCTACTTGTTTTCTTTGACATGCATAATTCATTCGAGTTCAATTGAAAGTCAAAGTAGGGGTATAATGCAAAGGTAAAAATAATATCTCACTTTTCCCACTATTTTTGGACTCAATTTATTCCTTTGTACCTAATGAAAAGTCAAGTGTTAAAATGGCTTATTTATGTGCAAGAGTCCACATTCATCCAAAAACTAAGCTAATCCAAAGTATCATTTCCCATTGGATCCAAATCATGTCCTTAATCTAGCTATTCTTAGTCTCGAGTTACAACAACAAATGAAGCCTTAATCCCATATTTCCAAACTTAAAATTAACCATGAAACAAGATGACTTGATCTTAACTAGCTATTGCCTAATGAAATAAGTTGGAACTTTGAATTTTGAATGCTACCTAGTGTTGCATAAAAGGACAAGAAGCCTAGGTCATTTAGATAATATATGAATTGGATCTAAGATAACTTATGCAAAGTCACATTCAATCACAACAATCATTGCACCAACATCCACATTCATAAGGATAAATATAGGTAGAAGCATAATTGAGACACCCATTCTTCACTTTCTATCACTTATAGCAAGCAAAACATTAAGAATTCGAAGATGGTGCAAAAGATATATTTTTTAAATTTTATAAATAGATTCCAAATATTAATTTACAAATCTCATTTTTTAAATATATGTAAGTTTTTATACTTAATAGTATTCTTAGTGAGATATATCTTCTTGTCCATCATAATTTTTTTATAAATAAGATCACTTCATTATTTCTTAATCTAGATTATTAACACTGATACATAGGGCATGCATATTTTTTGTGTAATTTATTTTGTTGCATATTTATTTTCGATTAATTATGATTTAAAGATATATTCTTCCATCTAGCATTTTTTTTTGGACACATGTAAATTAAGATAAAAAATATTTGAAATAAGGAGTCAGGACATCTATATGGAAAACCTAGTCTTATTTTTAGAAGGGAAAAACATATTTTTCTATTTTATACATGTCAAAGAAAAAAATTTGTTTGGTTAAAAACTCATGTTCAAATAAATAAATCTTGGGTCATCTTACCTTCATTTGATTGCCCAAAACTTTCACAGCCGCAACTATTCTAGCTCCAAAATAGACCTTTCGTATAGCGTGTTAGTGACAAGTTAGTCAATCGCAGCCGTTAATTGCAAAATCGATGGTGTAACATGTGCGACTAACACACTTGTTAGTCAATCCATACTGTCTTTTTGGAGCCTAAATAGACGCGTCCAACTTTCACTTAGTCAAAATTTTCTATTAAAATATGGTTTATCAAAATGAGGAAAAACCACATAAGGGAGTTCAAATAAAGGGCCTTCTAATGAAAGATCGTCAATCAAAGGCATATTTGATCTAAGGTGGTTTTCATGCACTTGCATTGCTTAAAACATAAAAAAAACTTTGTGTGTGTGTGTGCATGTGTGTGTGTGTGTGTGTGTGTGTGTGTGTGTGTGTGTGTGTGTGTGTGTGTGCATGCGCGTGCGCGTGTGTGTGTGCATGTGTGTGTGTGTGTATGCGTCTCTCTATGTGTGTCTGTGTGTTTAAATTGCATTAACCTAAAAAATAAATATTATACCAACTATTTTTTAGGATTAGGGTTTTACATTTTAAATTTTCCAATGGTGAAAAATGCTTTAGGATTAGAATTTTACCTTTTTAATTTTCTAATGCTGAAAAATGCAAGCCACACACTTTTCATATGTTTTTATGACTCATTTTGGCTCAATTAGTCTTTATGTTGTAAAAGTCTACAAATGACACAATTCCAATTAGGAGTGAGCACATAATCCAAACTTTATCCATTCATACCTACACTCACTCCCAAGGATGGCTCTTCATCCTCAATTTTACCGCTTTCCTACTCTAATCATTTTCACACTTGCAAAAATGGTCCCTCTTCTAACATTCAAATTCTATTTTGGGGCTAACTTGACCTATTCTAATCATAATTTCGTGTTAACTCAAGGGGATCAAAGTATTTCATTTGTGACACTTGTTGTTGTATTTAAGAGCTAACCCTAGTTCATATACAATGTCATGCTAGTACATCTAATCATTCCTAGATATATCATTACTACTTGCACATATTATTACCAGCATTTATGAAGAAATCTATATTACGCACACATTTAGGGCATTTTACATTCTTGAGAGTGTTTTCCTCAAAATCATTTACCTAGTTGTTGAATGTATCCATACATGGTTTGACATCAGGGAGTAATTATTTCTACCATACATAAACCAAAATACATTATAATAAGTTTGTTGTTTAAGATAGACTAAGAACATCAAGATATTGGAATCAAATCATATCAACAAATGCCAAATCAATTTTGTAGTCATAGAAACAACCAAAGCAATAAACAAAGTGTTCATAGATTCCAAGATATTCATCTAATCATCAAATATAAATTCTCCACTATTGACAAATTAGCATGCATCATCCATCACAATTTTCTAATTAAATACATTCATTATTTTATTCATTTATTTATCCACTTAATTTATTATTCAACACATTTATCATTTCCAAATCCTATGACATCAAAAAAAAATCTAAATATTAATACCATTTAATTATTTAACTTATGTGCATATAAAATAAATTTTATTCTCCTTCATTCATTTTGAAAAGGATTGATTATTTTTCTTGTCAAATTTCTACTTACGTCGAGAGGCGTAACACTACAATGGCACCCACCCATTTTTTCGATGTAATTTTAATGATTAAAAATTTAAAAATTAAAAATTAAAGACTAAAATCTAAATTAAAAAGAAACTTTCTATTATTATTATTATTATTATTATTATTATTTATAATAATGACTAGACACGGATAATTTAAAAATAAGTTTAAGAGTAAAATCTAAACTAAAATGCAACTTATTATTACTTATTAAATTATAAAAAAAAAAATTAAATCTACATTTTATATTCTAAAATAAAACTAAATTCTAATAATTATTAACCATATGAAATTAATAATCTATGCTAAAAGGTAAGACTAAATTCTAATAAATATTAATCATATGAATTTAATTAATCTATGTTAAAGGTAAAGATTTTTTAAATTTGTTATCTCTTGCATCCTCTACATAAATTTTATTTATAAAATATAGGTATGCTAGTTGTAGAACTTATAGTAAGGGCTACAATCAAACTACATCGTTGGTTATAGTGAAAGCTATGTTAAACTAACAATCTTAAATTTTATTTAAAAAATGTGTAAGTCTTTATGAAAGAAGTTTGAAGTTACTACTAGAGATGAAGAGTTTGTAGTGCATACAAAGATAGTTCACAATTTTTTTAATGTTTAGCAAACATTATATCATACATACTTTCTATTAATTTTTTTATGAAGTATCTACGTGGAAATTTCAAATCACTCCAATCTTACGTGGAAATTTCAAATCACTCCCAATTTTTTACAGTAGCTTACTTGGCAAGTCCCCTGCTTATAACTAAGGTTTCAAGGCCACATCATCAAATATGATGCCACATCAGCATGCTTTTTGCCAAGGTGTCCAAAACAACCCCAAAAAAAGTGAGACCAATAGGTGTGCAAAAAGGGCTCCAATACTTATGCAGTTGATGTGGCAACTATTGGTGCAATATTGTAAAAAAAATGGACATTAAATCAGCAAGTATGGAAGGGGGTATTAAATCAACAACTTCTATCACAAGAATTGGAACACGTTCAACTGTGTCTTTTCCCCTATATTTTTGTTTGTTTTATTTAGACTATAGGAATTGGGTAACCCCCCATTAAATTGTAGTTGTAATGCATCAGGAATTAACTGACCAATGATGCTGGTGCAAGATGTCCTCCAATACCACATGAGTTGGAGGAAGACTAGACCTCCTAACCCTATCACTGAATGCTCTTGCCAATCAAACCAAACCATCAACCCTTATTTGTTTTATATAATTGCTCTTATTCTTTTAAATCACATTTCATTTAGAAATCTAACTTTAGAACATAATCCCATATCACCCATATTTTTTTGTTGGTAATTTCAATATAACTTATCATAAAAAGCCAAACCAGTGCCATAAACACAAACTAAGGAAAGAAAGAAGTCCGTTCCGCTAACTTTAGCTAACCGAGATATATGCAGAAAACTCCAAAATCAAGTACCAACCAAGAGTTCAGCTAACTTTAGCTAACGTCCTGTGGATGAAGCCATCTACATCGTCCAAAAATTTCTTCGCCAAATCAAAGCCAGGAAAAGCATGGAAAGCATGCACAGCATTATCATACCACAAAACCTCCACATCCTTCCCCATTTTCCTCAAATACTCCGCATATCTGCTCTGCCAATCCTGCAAAATATCCAGCCCTCCAATCACCACCAAACTTGGCGGAACCGCCAAGCCCGAAATATCTCTACAATTGGACCCCACCACATTAGCGGCAGGATGGTCTTTATTCGCCCCCTCGGGCAAAAAAGCCCTCCAATACCAGTCACTATTCTCCACTGTAATTAGCGGCGCCTCCTTCAAATTCACCTCCGCCGCCGTTCTTTCCTCGCCACCAAAATACGGCTGAATCAACACGTGCCCTAAAACTCTCACCGGCCGCAAATCCTCCTTCCCCTCTGCCACGCGGCATCCGACGTGGTGAACAATGTTCCCCCCGGCGCTATCCCCCATGAGAAAGCAACGCGACAGGTCAGCCTGAGCTGGCAAGTGGTTCACCCCAGAATTGCTTCTCAGCCATGCCAGCGCGGCAAAGCAGTCCTCGTAAGCCGCAGGGTATTTGTGCTCGGGTGCCAGCCTGTAATCCACGGAAGCCACCAGAACTCCACTCCGCCGAGCCAGTCTGCGGCAGAAAACATCGTACACCACGTCGGCGGCTGACAGGGCACAGAAGCCGCCGCCGTGGAAGTACACGACGACCGGGATCTTTTCGCCGGTGGCTTCGACGGGAACAAAGAGCCGGAGCCATACGCCGGTAACGTTATCGATGACAATGTCTCTGGTGTAAACGCCGTGAGCCGGCTTTTCGTTTGGCAGCGCCCTGCGTTCAAGCCATTTCGAGAGGCGGCGATTGACGGTGCCGTCGCTTCTGCGCGTCAAATAACTGGCAAATTTGACGATCTGACACATCACACGGATTTTTAATGGGACGGAATTGACGGTGGCCCTCGTATAACTGGAGGCATTCTCTGCCATCTCTGCAAACAATTGTAAGGAAGGAGGAATTGGGGATATAAAAAAGAATGTTACATAAAAAAAATAAATGGAATTGGTGGGCTTGGTAAACAGTTTCGTGTGATGAAAGTAACACGCATTTTGGGTCTCCATCATTGTGGTTGGAAGATGGCCTAATATTGCCAAATTTTACGTGTGGGGGGGGGGGGCGCCTCATGCAAAAAAACGGCAAACCGGGGCTCATGCCAAAAAAAAAAAAAAAAAACAGGTATTGTAGTTTTTTTTAAATAAAATATTATAAAATTACTTTACTTTATTTGGCTTTTTCACTTTTAAGCATCTTTTAGAAAGAAATGCCATGCATCCTATCTTCCATTAGGGTCAGAGATAGTCCAGATTAGTATAATTGCTTATTTTGAAGTTTTCCTTGAGAAAAGATAGGTAAGGTCAGAGATAATCCAGATTAGAAGGAAGTAAGGAAGAAATTATGAGTATGCCAGTTGGTAAGGTAGTTCAAGGACACAAAAAAGTCATGGGTGGTGGTGTGACAAGTTCCTACTCCCTTTCTTTAACATTATGTCTTGAAAGGGAAGGGCTTAAAAAGTCATGTGTAAGTTTTTAATGTTAGAGGTAGTTGGTTTTTTATATTAATAAATATATATTCGATTTTATTTTCAAATTATTATAAGAAGAAAATTTATATTGTTTACATTTTTTTTATTTTTTTTTATTGTCGGTTCAATTGATTTTTGAATATGGTTTTGCTTTTCTTAACATGGTCATTAAACTCCACATTCTAATATGTAATCTCAAAATATGTTTGTAATCTTAGTATTTTTGGGGTTGAACTATGAATATGATTTTGTCTCGTTTCCAAATTTTCAATTCTTGTTTTCAGTTGCTAACAATACCAAGATCCGATTGTCATTCATTGACATGGACACTAAACAAATTTAATTATGTGGCTAGACTTTTGTATATGAAAACTTCATCATGTGATGCTTTCACATTATTAGATATTAATCATAAAGTATCAAAAGAACAAAGAGTACTTATCATTTTGTTGGAATTAGTAATCAATCCTCATTTGCCAGCATCAATCATCATCAACAATCAACAATTGGTAGTCATTGGCAAAGAGATCTATTAGACATAATGACTCATCTACCTGTATGAGACGTCAAGAGCAATAAACTCAACACATTATAAATTACACATACAAATATGATAGTCTTTGTATCTCTCACACTTTATAGGGCCATCAACTATGGTACAGAGGGTTCAAAAATGATTATTGTGTAAAATATTTCAAAATAAAATAGTCCCTAGTAATTTTGTTTCAATTTCGAGTTGATCTTGATTTTGAATTTCCTAATAATGGTGGTATTGGGTGATTCTCCATTTATATTTATAATTCTATGAATGGCGTTTTAAAATAATATCCTTAAAACAAGCGATGCATTGCATCATGTTCTGGCCTATAGTTGTTGCATATAGGGTAGAATTGTTTGTCATTGTAATTAGATTAGTCAGCTACATTTGGACACAAACGATCTTTACAAAGTATATTTTGATATTTATGAGCATGGAATCATAGACTAGACCAACTCTAATGTACAAGACTCATAAATTTCAGCAACAAAGTTTGTAGGGAAAATATTACAAAATCCTATCAAAGCAGATTTAATGTTTCAACTTCTTGAAAGTATTAAGAAATATAGTTATTATCTAAGATAGTATTAAATTTTATTTGTTTATCCAATATCTAGATTTCATTGATGTAAGAAAAGTCATCAAGGAGACAAACTTATTTTAAAGTCAATAATACAATTTATTACGATGCATATAATATGCTCATGTCACTCAATTAATTGATAGAGATGAAATTTAATTCAAGGAATTGAATACGACCAAAACATTGCTAAATAGACAATACAATTTGGTAGGTATTCTTTTATTACATAATGTCTAGAAAGTTTTTTTTAAAGATTTTATGTTTAATTGTATTGATTTCAATGACATAAAAAATGTCATTCAAGGAGAAGACATAATGTTAAAGTTAAAAATGTAAATTTCTTATGATGTACATAATAGTGTTGATGTCATTCATGCCATCAATCGAATTTACAAATGCTCTAATTAATTTAATGCATTGGATGTAATTTATATAAAAGATAAATAATAATCTTTTTTACACTAACTATTCTCAGCTTGCACCAAGAGAAAGAAAAATATAATTTTTCAATTATTATATTTTAACAAAAAGTAATTATAAACAATAAGATTACCACTCAAAAATTTTAATTCTATACAATGATTGACTAAAATAATCAAATAAATTGGATACAATAGATGCATTAATATTCCTATAGAAAGCAAAAGGTAGGAATGAAAATTTAGATTCGAATATTCCTTCTACTTAATCATTTTGACAAGTTTAATGGATCAACTTTTATCTCTTGTTTTCACATACAATGGTGTAATTAAATGTGAAAATGTAAAATGCATTTATTTTTTGTAATGAGTGAGGGACATTGTGTTATCTCACAAAATAGGAGAGGATGGGTTCAATCATGTAACATATGGTGTTAGGTCCTTGTTCGAAGGAATGCAAAGGATTAGGTGAATGTGAGGAATTATCTCATCAAGTAGGAGGGCCATTATAGGGGTCATAGAATTATTTTTTAGTCCACCCTATGGATGCCCTACAACTTGAAAAAACCCACAGACTTTGTTTCGATACTTTGCATGCTCTTCATGGTAAATAAATAGTTGACATGGATGATCCAAAAGAAACTATAAACATGGAGTTCTCAAGAGAAATGGTTTTCATACTTGTAATTGTAGAAGATTTGTATCATTGTGAATATGATAAAAAGGGATGATAACTCTAGACTATATTCTTGGAAGACCAAATGTTATGAAGACTGATATTTTACAAGAGTAAAACTTCTTTGGACAACATTGGACCATCTTCACAAAAGTTGTGATATCAGATTGGAAAGGTTCTACTAAATATCAAAATCTAGACAGAGATGAATGAGTAAGGGTTTTCTTAGGTATTTTAAATATTTCAATTGGACTAGTATATGTATGAAAACTTTGTGTAAAAGCAAGTGAATTATAAATGCAATAATAGTATAATAATTAAGTATTCTAAATGACTAATTAAGTATTCAAAATTCATTTAGAATGTGATCAATTATTTTAATAAGTCTAAAATAATATTTGGTGAAGTATGAAAGAATTTAAAATAGTAAATTAAATTTAACATGCATATTTAATTAAATACATACAATATGTATGTGGAGAAATCTTTTCGATAAAAATATTTATCATTAAAGAGAGGATAAATCTATTTTAGACTAATATAAGTATTACATCAATAAATCCAACTTTCTCTCTACAATATAACAAAATTCCTACTACATAACAATATTCAACTTGCAAAAGACGCATGATACAACTATCTACTATATCCAATTTATAAAGAATTAAATATATGAAACCACAAGTGGATTCATCAAAACCAACTACCATGAAACCATGACATGGCAAAAAAGCACTCCACATTATCCTGAGTGGTCTTTCCTCCTAATGCCACTACAACTAATATTCCAAGTTACTGGAAGATATAATAATATGAAAAAATCGCTCAACCATCTACACAAGTGTCCAAGTACTAATTGTCACTTTATACCCCACCCCCCCTTATATTTTCCCATTAGTTATAATTGATCTAAGATATTTCAATTGGGTTAATTGTGAAAATATGTTTCTAAGTTGTGGTTCTCACTTTCCCTTCTCCTTAGTTAACTACTTAAATTCAATCCTCAAAAATTGGATGTCAAAGAAGTGGTCAAGGGTTTTGGGTCTATTGAGAACTTCTTTACTAGTATGTTGGAGGATTCATAAGAGCTAGAAACTAATGGTTCCTGGTTCCCAATCCCAACCTAAGTTGATCCAACATAAGGTAGCAACAATCTCAAAGGAAAAAGAGACAAGGGACAAGTGTCTTTTGAAAGAGACAAGGGACAAGTGTCTTTTGGAGCTTTTGGTGCTTCATAGAACCTTTGATGGTTTTAGGTTTTTGAAGCCTACCTCCACCC
Source organism: Cryptomeria japonica (assembly GCF_030272615.1). NCBI lineage: Eukaryota > Viridiplantae > Streptophyta > Pinopsida > Cupressales > Cupressaceae > Cryptomeria > Cryptomeria japonica. The sequence continues at coordinate 165,558,105 of NC_081413.1, forward strand.
CAACAAGGAATGCATCAAAGGAAAAAATAAATGATAAAAGGTTCAATAGGAACTACAAACCAATTGTTCTCAATTCCCATTGAATCCCTGATGAAACAAAAGAGGTTGATTGTCTTTGTAGTATACCTTTTGGTGCTTCCTTTCTCATTTTTCATTAGTTATTAGTTTAGATAGTTTTTTTAATTTTTGGTTACTTTATATTTTGTTTTGCTTGTCTATTTTATTCCTTTTCTCTTTGCATTTGTTTTTTTTGTTGGATTTTAGAGTTTTTTTTTACATTTTATTTACTTTTATTTTTGTTATCATTTTTTGTCAAGTTTGTTACCATATTTATACATGGTAATTCCTTTTCAATTTTCTTTGTTTATTCTATTTTTGCTTAATTTTAGTTCAAACCCTTTTTATTTTAATATGTTTTTTTTTTTAATTTTGTTGTTTCATTATTTGTTCTATTTAATTTATATTTGGATTTGGATTTGCCTTGCCATGTCTTATCATTTTTTACCTTTTTCAATATAATGTCATTTTCTTCTTTTTCAACTTTTTGTTTTCCCCCATCTTGTTTATAGGCATTTTTATGATTTTGGGTTATTTAGTCATCTCTTTGCTTCCTTACATTTCTTCTTTTTGGTTGTATTTTTTAAGTTTTTACCTGATGTTTTTCCTAATTCTTTTTTATATTTTTTTCTTTTATTTTCGTATTTCATCTCTTTGTTTATTATTATTCTTAATTTCTTTTCTTTTCACCTGGCACTTGTCCTAATCAAGTACTCCTTCCACTTTTATCACTCTTTTAATTTTGTTTAGGCTTACAACACAAATCACTTTATTCTCCTTATGATCTCTATCTCATCTCGATGATGGATAACAAAGTGCAATCCAAAACATTGATGCAAAAAATAGTCATGCAATCAAATCCAAAAGCAACACATACAATCTCATGAATTGTGAAAATCTAAGAGAATTGAATGGAAGTTTTATTAAACCCCATGAAAATTGTACTAATTATAATTACAAACCACTATGGCACCCTACCAACCAACAAAGGATTGTTTTTTTATTACACCTTATGGATGCCCTACAACTCGTAATAGCCAACATACTTTGTTTTGGTGTAATGTATGATCATTATGGTAAAAAAATAGTTGACATGTGGATGATCCACAAGAAACTATAAACATGTGGAGTTCTCAAGGGAAATGGTTTTCATACTTATGATTGTACAATATGTTTATCATTGTGAATATGATCGAAAAGGATGATAACTATGGACTATATTCTTAGAGCATAAAATGTTATGAAGACCAATATTTTACAAGAGTAAGACTTTCTTGGACAACATTGAATCATCTTCTCAAAAATTTGTGATAGAAAATTGGCAAGGTTCTACTAAATACCAAAATCTAAACCAAGATGAATGGGTAAGGTTTTTCTCAGTTATTTTAAATATTTCAATTGGACTAGTATATTCATGATAGATTTGTCTAGAAGGAGGTAGATTATAAATGCAGTAATAGAATAATAATTAAGTATTCAAAATTGATTTAGAATATATGATAAATCATTTTAAATATAAAATAAAATTTGGTAAGTATGAAAGAATTTAAAATGGTAAATTAAAATAAGTATATATTATTAAATATATAATATCGTATGTATCTAGAGAAATATTTTTGGGAAAAAAAAATTACCATCAAAGAGAGGATAAATCTATGTTAGACTAATATAAGTATTACATCAATAAATTCAACTTTCTCCCTTCAATTTAACAACATTGCTAATACATAACAATATTCAACTTGCAAAAGACATGATACAACTATCTATTATATCCAATTTATAAAGAATTGAATACATGAAACCACAAGTGGACTCATCAAAACCAACTACCATGAAACCATGATAAGGAAAAAAAGCCAATGCCTTCATGTAATCATTAATGATTTCAAATCACTCCACGACATTAGTATCCTAATTTTTCTTCCCTCTTAATGTCACTACAACTAATATTCCAGGTTATTGGAGGATATAATAAAATAAAAATTTCTCAAATATCTTCACGAGTGTCCAAGTGCCAATTGTCACTTTATGCCACCCCCCTTGTATGTCCCCATTAGTTATAATTGATATGAGATATTTCATGTGGGTTAGTTATGCAAATGTGCTTATGGGTTGTAGCTTGCATTTCCCCTTCTCCTTAGTCAATTACTCAAATTCAAACCCAAAAAATTATCCATGTCAAATAAGTGGGTGAGGGTTTTGGGTCTATCGAGAAATCGTTTACTAACATGTTAGAGGTCTCATACAAGATAGAAACTAATGGTTCTTGGTTCATATTCCCAACCTAAGCTCCAACAAAAGGTGGCAACAAGATCAAAAGAAAAATAAACAAGGGACGAGTCTTTTTTGGAGGTTTTTGTGCTTCCTCAAACCTATGATGCTTCTATGTTCTTAATGCCCACCTCTAACCTAAAAAGAAATGTGTCAAAAGAATAAATAAATAATTGAAGGTTAAATAGGAACCACAAACCAATGGTTCTCAATTCCTATGAAAGCTTTAATGAAACAAAACAAGTTGATTGTCTGAGGATGAAGAAAAGGGAGAAATATGAAAAAAAAAGGAGAGAATGAATAGTAATGATGGTTTTGATAGTTCCTAGAACTGTTTGAACCTCCAACAAGTTCCTACTCCCCCTCTAAGCCTTGATGATTAGGGAAAAAAGATAAGGTATGGTAGAGGAGGTGAGAAGAATAAAATTCAAGACCAACTATTGTGAGTGCAAGAGGATAACTCATAGGCACCTTTTCTTATCTTCCTTTTTGCATCACCATTAAGGCTTGTAACCATCGGGTGTCTAACTCATAGGGCCTTCCAAGTTTTTTAATTCTTTTGGGCATGATTTGAAAGAAGGAAAGCAGTTTCCTATACTCATTTTAAGTTTGTAAACCCAATTTTTTTTCAAATGTCCATCCCTAGATCATGATTTTATACTTGTTATTATGGACACCTCTATAGATTCATTAATGCTCATGTATATGTACCTACATCCTCTTACACCCTTCTTGATCACCCTTTGATTTTTTAGATGAAGTATATAGATTGTTAAGCCTTATTTGTAAAGTCAAATCTTCTTCAATTTTCTCTTTTAAGACCTACATTTTTTTGTTATTTGCAACTATAAAATAGGCTCCACGTTGTTGCAGTAATAAAGATTTATATTTTGCCTTCTCTCACTTTGAATGTGTTTTTCAAATCCTCTTACCTTCATATTTGCACTAATTTTTCTATATTTTCCAGGCATGTATGTTATGTTAAATATTGTTTTAGAAGTTAATAGTGGAGAAATTTATCCCTCTTGGTGTATGTTAAAGCCTGACCTAAATGCAATTATCTAGGAACTAGCATAACAAGGAGTTGTGTGAGATTCTTTGGTACTATTGATTAACTCAATATATTGTAGTGGGTAGGAAGATATTTTCAATCTAAATGCATTACCATACTTTCCCTTTTATGTATTAATTATCTCCTTCTCTCTCAAAGAATCAGTAGAATAGGATTATTTATAGGATTATTAAGTGATGGATGAACCAACACTACTGTGGGAATCTAGTTTGGATAGGAATTAGTCTTCTCTAGAAGTTTGATAGATCATATACAAGGTCGCACACCTTGAGATCAATCCCATGTTTTACTAGAGTGTTGAAAAGTAGCTTCAACAAGGGTGCAATACTAAGGGATAACAATTTCCAACATGCTCAATAGGACTAAGTTTCATGAGCATTACATAATCCACTAAAAGATTTTGTTGTGTTCTTCAATTGCCTTTTAGGGTAGTTTCTATAACACATGGAAACTCTACAATTCAAATCTACCAGTTCAAGCAATCTAGGTGCTTAAGGCTTTCAAATGGTCATTCTATTTGCATGTACACAATTTTCTAGTTGAGTGGACCTTACTACTTTTTTAAAATATTTTTTGAGTGATTTTCTAGCTTCCCTCATTCTTTGGTATGTCAAAATATTGAGGATAATATGTATTTGCCTCTTTATTATGTAAAAATACAAATTTATGTCCATCATCAATCATATAAGATCAAAAATATTGTTATTTTCATCCCAAATCACCTTGCTCTAGTAAGTTATTATTGTTGGAAATTGACACTCATTGGATTCGTTTTGTTGTCATTGATGGCAACAAGATCTGATGGAAGTCACAAACCGACACTAGGAGGCATATACCGGCAGATACCGGCATTGGAAGCATTCAGGGCTACACCGGCACTGACATCAATACTTCTTTGGAGGTCGACATCAAAGGAGAATTTACTTAATAAATATTTTTGTAAATATTGTCAAGCTGACATTGAGTATCTCTTTGTAAATGTATTGTAAGCTGACATAAGACATATCATGTGTAATAGGTATATAAGTCAGACTGCTAGGTCAATTTATATATGACATAGATGATAGATATATAGGTATAGCAAAATTATATGATGCGAAAATATATGTATGGAGATCATTTTTGTATACGAATTTTATATCATGCAATGATCTATAAATAGCTTGGAAAGCACTCTTGGAGGAGAAGTAATACTGGTAGTCGTTCAAGTTTATGAACCGGTATAGAGTAGAACCAGAACCAAAACTCTATTTGGCATAGCAGATGCATTCTTGAGTTAATTTTCAGTAGTTTACTTTGGCAGAAAGCTTGTAGTCAGTGAGGCTCTTTAGTGATGAGCAGTATGCTCTAGGTAGTGTGCTTTCCTGCAAGTGCAGGCCCCTATTATATGTAATATCTTTTCATATGGCTAGTGAACTGATATTGTGGGTCACAAATCCCACCGTGTTTTTTCCCCATTAAGGTTTTCCACGTATAAATTATATGTGTTATGGTGTTCATTTGTGTGGATGGTTTATTTGCTTCTTGCTATATATTTATTTATTTACCGGTATATATATGCATGGTCTAGAAAGTTAAAAACTATTCATTATGGCATAACACTGATTCAGCACCCCCCCCCCCCCCCCTCAGTGTTCTTAGATCCCAACAATTGATATCAGAGCCTGGTACCTCGGAAGAAGTTTAATAGGTTGAGGAAGATCCTGAAACCAAAATCTTTGAACATGGATATGGAGAAGCAACTTGAGATGGATCTTGAGGATTATGATGTTGAAAGGATGAAGAACTTGAAATTGCAAGATGAATTGAATTATGCAAATGAATTCATTCTTATCCTAAAAGAAAGGTTATCATCTGCTCAAGCCAAGAGAAAAGAACTTCTACAACAACCAGATGATGAGGAGAAGAATGCTCTTAAGGAACAATGTTAGAAACTAAGTCAAGCAAACATGCTCATGAAAAATGAAATGCAAGATCTGACCATGAGGTTATCAAAATATATTGAGAACGGAAAGAAGATGGAAGATAATCTTACTATATCTTTGAAGAACAAGTTTGATGAATGTGGAAGATTGACTCATGAGAATAATCTGTTGAGAACTGATTTGGCACACTCCCGGAACAATGAACAAGAACTTGAAAGACAAGTAACTACTCTAAGAGATGATCTGACTACTGCAAGTGAGTATAAAGAAAATTTTAGGATCAGTACTGCACAGTTGGATGACTTCTTGAAAAGACAAAGACAGATTGATGACTCTAGAGGACCTGAATTTGTACAAGGTGAAAGCTCTGCTACTACAAATGAAGATCAGACAACCAGTATGCAGAACTCATCAGAACAAAGGAAATCGGTAAGGAAATCTAATGCTTATAAATTCAATATGTTTTCTTTGCAATAAATTTGGGCATATGGCTAAACAATGTAGAAATAAGGCAAATCAAAACTATAATTCTATTCTCGATCAATGCACAAACCACAAGAAATATGGTCATAGATCAGAAGATTGCAGAATGAATGTTAAATGTCATGCATGTGGAAAGTGGACATTTTTCTAATCATTATAGGTCAAGAAATAATATCGGATATGTCAAATCAATTCAGAAAAACAATGTTACATGCTATGCATGCAACAAAATAGGTCATATTGCTAAGTATTGCAAAAGAAAGACTCAACTAGTTAATAATGATAAAGATAATGAGAAAGGAAAGCAGAAGGTAGATGAAATACAACAAGATCATAACAAGAGATGGGTTAGAAAATCTGAAGAACAAAGTGGAGATGGATCTATACCGGCAACTCCATCGGCAAAACAGGGATTTCCTCCACCGGTAGGAAATTCCACCAGTAACTGAGGCATAAGCCTTAGGGGTTGGCAAAGTCATTGCTAAATTTTGTTTATTACCCTGGAAGAGATCTAAGGAGATCTAGAAAGAAATTTGGAGAATTGTGTTCATCATCGATGAAGGTTACCCTGATACACAACTGTGAAACCGACATCTGTAGGTTGTTGGTTAAGCATTTATTACAAAAAATTAAGGTTTTATTCACTAATAAAAGAGGGTAAGTGAATTCATTTTCACTCATCGAGCATTCAAGCAATCAGAGTGAAGTAAGGGCAAATTAAGAGTTAGCAAAGCATTGAGAAAGGATTTTGAGTAGTTATCTGAAGCACTCAATCCTCCACCGACATTCACTTTCAGGTACTTTTCAAAATGGCATCAGGATCTTTAGCTCCTGCTTTTGTTGCAAATCCCACAATCGTCGAAGTCAAGGATAGGTTAAGGCCAGTCTTTAAGGAGGTTCCCGAAATTGCCAAAAAGGAAGACTCTACGGGAGCATTTTCTAGGGTTCCTGACAACGTAATGTATGTTGAAGATGCGAAGGCATACATTCACTACACTCTTGAGGATTTGGACACCGAAGGCATCAAAATCATGTATCAATCAGTGATACTGGGAGACTCTGAAACCATCAAACCATAATTCAAAGCAATTGAGGATCTAGGGTTAATCGATATTTTGTATTTATCGGAATTTAAGGATAAAGTTATCAGATACGTTCTAAGCAGGGTTCACAATGAATTCATTTGGTTAGATAGACCCTACATGATCACAAAGGAGGCAATACAAGCGGTCACTGGTTTACCCAGGGTCGGACAAGAACCTGGTAAGAAAATTTCCAACACAGAGGTCCAGAAACTCACCAGTTCTACACTTGATAACAGATCAATGAGGATAAGCACAATCACTGACACAGATATTGAGTTTGCAAGCATGATCATAGGATACAAGGTAACTCAATCCAACCGATTGAATTATGTTGCAAGTTCATGCATTCATGATGCATATCAGATGCTAAGGAATAATGTGAAGTAGATTTATGTGAATGGATGAGGAGTGAGTTGATGCTAAACCTTACTAAGATCAAAGGAACCAAGAAAGGCACTTTCCGATATGGAAACTTGATTGTTTGTTTAAAACTTTACTTCCTGAATGAGTTACCCGGTTTAGGAAAGAAGAATTGGGCTCATGACATACCGATAGGTATGCAAATCAAGATAGCTATCACCAGTTTTGGTACCAATAGAGATGAGAAACTTTGCGGATATTTTAAGACATTTCAGGAAAACATGAGGCAAAGGGAAAGAATTTCAAAGAACATTGTGGAGAAGTATTTCACTGATATATGTTTCATGGTGAAAACTGATGAAACTCTCATGGAAGCAGTTGAACCCAGACAAATCTTGATTACTGAGCTTAGTTATGAGGTAGATGACAAAAATTTTGAACTCTATGCAAAAACATTGTTAGATTCCCCATTAGATGATAAAATAGAGCATTTCGGTACAACAGGAGAGAAGGCTCTTGAGGTAAAAAAATTAATTTAATAGGAAAAGAAGAGAAGAAAATAGAGAAAATTTATGCATATGTTCAAGATGTGATCCACAAGATAGACACTCAGTTGGGATCTAAATCTAAACAAGCAGCTAAACTGACAGAGGTTGGTACTACAGAAGTGAAGAAGCCACAAGTTCACATTTCCCCAATCACTTCTAACTCTTATTATGAGGATCACGAACCTCTAGCTTTCATAAGGGTGCAAAGGAAGAATGTGGTAAAACCACTGGTAGAGCAACAAAAGGCAGAACCTAGGAGGAGACTTGTCAGAAAGACAACTCAACCTACTACACCTTTGCCACCGGTAAGGAAGCCTATATAGAAGAGGAAACCAATCTCATCAGCAACCACAAGCAAAAAGTAGAAGGGTGATGATACTGAAACTGGTAAGACAACAATGACCTATGCCGAACTTATTGATGAAATTACAAAAGATGGAATATTGAAGAATATATCAAAATACTATGAAGATTTTGAAGAGAATGAGCAAAATGAATTAGAAGAGGGTATTTTATTGTATATAGACATCTATAAGAAAGGCTTAGTTTAAATTTTCAAGGAAATATATTTATCCTTGTATAACAAACTTAAGGATAGAAGACTTGATGCTATCAAGAGGGATAGGGAAATCAAGGAAGTTGCACTTTTAGAATTGTGTGGTACTATAAATAATGTAGAAATGAAAAGGTGTATAGACACTACAAATAGAACATTTTTTAGTAGTAAAAACTGACAAATAAGCTTATGATGGGAAGAGTAAATGAGGTGATAAATGAGACAAGAAAGGGATTGACCAAATTCTTTCAAAAAAACCCAAACTTTCTCACATCTCAAGAAGAATTTTCAAAGGCAACATCTTCCACCATTCCTGACAAATCAAAAGGAAAGGGCATTTTGGGAAGTTCAACTCCAATTTTTGTACAACCACAACTGGAAGTTAAAGAGAGTGTACAGTATGTACCGGCACAAACCAATTTTGAGTAAGGGAATGTACAGAACACTGGAAACGGTGTGGATGATACTCCACCGACAGTAACCGATACTACACCAAATGGCGAAGCCACCGGTACAAAAGAGGTTGTGATGGACAAGGTAAAATCAACTGAGTCCATATCGGCAGGTAAAATTTATTCTTCGACAAGAGCTTTGGCAATTGACACTTCTCGGGTTGAGAAGAAATCAGTCTCTGAGTTGAGTCCAACAAAATTAATGATAGCCACTCAAAAATTACTAAAGGAAGGGACTGTAGATAAAGGGTTAATTGATCAATCGGTCTCTATATTGCATAGACTAATGTCTGACTGTCAGATTGAGGATGGATCAAGCCCTTCCAATAAGCTCAAGACTCTAACAGAGCACATATCAAATAATTTTCAATCTCTACGACAGATTGTAGACCAACAGGCCTTGGACAGTTTCTCAGCGGCAAAAAGAGCAGCTTTTGATCAGCTTATAGAAACGGGGAAGAAGAAAATAGAAGACAAAATTATCCATATTGAGGTTTGTTTAAAACAATGTACTAATATCTACAGAGTATGTTGTAATATGGGAAGTCTTACAGCTAATGTAGATAGCAGATTGAAGGAGTTATATGACAAAATGGCTAATATTGTTAACTCTTTTGATGGATTAACTGCACTAACAACATCTATTGATGGACAAATTTTATCCTTTGAGAACCAACTTTTTTCTTTTGAGAAGGAGAAAGATAAATTCATAAGGAGAGTAAGAAATCTAAGAGGGTTGGTAAGCCATAGACTTGATTAATTGGGTGTTCACAAGAAAGAATGCATGGATATGTTAGCAAAACCCACATCGGAAGATATCTAGGAAAAGGAAACACTTGTCGACTTACTCAGTGGACTTGTATCTATATCTGATACTTTCAAATCAGGCTAGGATACATACCTTCAGTTTCTACAAAAGGCATACCCAAAAATCCTAAAGATGACCCAGCTCCAGTGAAACTAACCGTATTCTTTCAATTCTTTCACCGGTCTTTGGCATTAATGTCAAAGGGGGAGTATGTATATATGTCAAAAATATCAAAGAAAATTTTATCAGATGGAGTATATGGAGTGTATTGCTCAGGGGGAGCACACCGGCAGGGAATCCATTTTTTACATGAGTGTTGTCATCAATGCTAAGGGGGAGATTGTTGGCAATTGACACTCATTGGATTCATTTTGTTGTCATTAATGGCAACAAGATCTGATTGAAGTCACAAACCAACACTAGGAGGCATATACCGACAAATACCAGCATTGGAAGCATTCAAGGATACACCAACACCGACACTGATACTGACATCAATACTTCTTTGGAAGCCGACATCAAAGGAGAATTTACTTAATAAATCTTTTTGTAAATATTGTCAAGCCGACATTGAATATCTCTTTGTAAATGTATTGTAAGTCGACATAAGGCATATCATGTGTAATAGGTATATAAGTCAGTCTACTAGGTCAATTTATATATGACATAGATGATAGATATATAGGTATAGAAGAACTGTATGGAGATCATCTTTGTATGCGAATGTTATATCATGCAATGATCTGTAGATAGCTTGGAAAGCACTCTTGGAGGAGAACTAATACCGGTAGTAGTTCAAGTTTATGAACCGGTATAGAGAAGAACCAGAACCGGAACTCTATTTGGCATAGCAGATGCATTACTAAGTTCATTTTCAGTAATTTACTTTGGCAAGAAGCTTGTAGTCAGTCAGGCTCTTTAGTGATGAGCAATATTCTCTAGGAAGTGTGCCTTCCTGCAAGTGCAAGCCCCTATTATATGTAATATCTTTTCATATGGCCAGTGAACTGATATTGTGGGTCACAAATCCTACCGTGGTTTTTCCTCATTAAGATTTTCCATGTATAAATTATGTGTGTTATGGTGTTCATTTATGTGGATGGTTTATTTTCTTATTGCTATATGTCTATTTATTTACTGGTATATATATGCATGGTCTAGAAAGTTAAAAACTATTCATTCCAACAAAACACTGATTCGCCCCCCCTCTCTCTCAGTGTTCTTAGATCCCAACAATTATCACATTCCTAGTGCTTGCCTCCTTTCCTCCCCTACTCATCCTTCACGGTAGCCTACACATGCTTATTAGTAGCATCAAGATACTTATCTAATTCATAATCAACATATTTGTTCCCTCGTTGAATTAAAAAACATGAACAACCTGAAAAACATTTGTATTAAAGATATAATGTTGAGCTTCCAAGAATAATTTAGGATCATTGAATGAGACCAACAATATAATTCTCAACAAGAGGAAATTTCTTTTCAAGATCATTTTCATCAACAATGGACAAAGACATAAAGAATACAACATGAGGAATGTCTTGCAAAGAATATTGTTGCTAAGGAAGAACAAAACAAGTGGTTGGCAGCTAGGGAGAAACAACTCATGTAAGAGACTAACCAATATCTCCCAAGCCTCATTCTAAGATTCCTATCTTCACAAGTCATCATGCCTTGCAAGAAAATGTACTCATGTAGACTCAACTTGTCTCACAAGGGAAACCCACTCATAATTCCTTTCTTGCTCAATAAATTCAACAAACCTTTCAAGATCCCCTACAAAATTAATTCACCTGTCCTTCCACCATTTCACTTTTCAAAGGTGGGCCCATTATTCAACAAGTAAGGTGGTCTGATGAGAAATGAAGGGGGACATTTATGGGGAAAATAAAAGATGACTAGTTTGTTGTTGGTGACCCCTCATATATTTTGAAGACTAAAAATTTAAACTTGCTACAAGAGAAAAATAAGCAAAATTGACTAGGTTAATAGAACATTGAGGCAATGAGTGATAAGAGGGGGGAAAATAAATTCCCATTTTAAATAGAATCCCTTATTTTTATAACATTGGGGAGAGAGTATAGATGACTGCATCAATAAAAAACTCATAGCAGTAAGAATATAGCTTAATGAGTTGGACAAGGGTTAGTTTCAATGATCTCTAAGGTAGAAAGATTTCCAATTTGATGATGGTTTTGATAAATTTTCATGTTCAAATGATATTTGTGGATCTTTAGATGAGGAGAAATTCATACGCAGTGTCGATAAATCATGGAATTCAACCCATAGAGATGAAGTTTTAAAACATATGCTAGCCTATGATGATAAGCATGAGGGAGATGAAAAAATATCTAATGTTTTCCCTGATTTTGTTCCATTTTTAGAGTTTTAGGCTACAAATGATGTTGTTGTGCATGAGAGTGGCATAGATACTACTAAATATTAGGATAAAATCACATAGTATGATGCTTTTTCAAATTTAGATGTGGAGGATGGATTGTGCCATAAGACTAAATATGTTGTATCCAATCATCAAGAAGAAGAGATTAAAATAGACAAATAACATAAATAATTTAGTTCTTCATACGTGTCTCACATATCTAAGATCCATGTCAATGAGACATGCATTAGTACATATGACTATGAGGTATGTTAGTTTTCCACTACCCTAGAATGTGACAATGTTGACTACAAGGTTTTATTATAAGATAAAGATGTGTCCTTTTACATTGAGGATAATGTGCTTGAACTTGAATGTTTCACATGAGAATAGTATTGTTAGTCTCAACCGGTGCTGAGAGGGGAGGGGTGAATCAACACTTTACCAGTTTTATCCAATTAAAACTTTTAACTTAAGTTATCATTAGCTTAACATTCATCAATATAAATAACTACTGCAGAAGAATAAGCATGCATGAAAAGATACACAGTGATACAAAGATTTATCTCATGGAAACCCAAATGGGGGAAAACCACGATGTGAGTAGAAACTCACAAAATTTGTACTCTTTTGGAGTACACACAGTGAGGAGCCATCCTTGTTAGGAGATTACAAAGACACTGTTAGGTGCCACTTGGTTAAGGGGATTTTTCTAAGGCCTGTTAGTGCCTTTACCCTATTAAAGGTAGCCTTGTCAAAGGTCTTAAGATCATCAATTAAGATGACACCCGGTTAAGAGATTTTTACAATGGGACCTATTAAAGTCCACCCTGTTAAGGGATTTTAGTTGCAATGGCTAGAGAGAAACGTAAAGATGATCTGTTGGAGTGGCTACTGATAGCTTGATCAGATCACACTAAAAAATCATACTATATTTGCATCAGTTGTGTCTTCTTTGCACAACACTGGTTTCCTGAATATACCTTTGGCTCTGCCCTCTGTCGATTTACTGATCCTCGGCTTTACACGTTGCCAGTCCTTTGTCACTCGGCTCTGCACTCTGTTATACTCCCCCTGTGTTCACTTTCACATTATCACAATTTGCATGAACAACAAATTTTTCAAGAATGAATTATGTGAATTTATTATCCTATCAATTTGTCGCCAACTTTCCCTCCAAAACATCCTATTCAAAATTCCCTTACCATGCCTTAAATCACTCTCCTAAAATCATTGTAATAATCTCTTTCAAGACAGTCGATCATGTCGATAAGTCCATCGGCTGACTAGAGAAGATAGTCGATTTAACTGAATGTTAACTGAACATTACCAGTCTGTCGGTTACAGACTCTACCGGTGTACCGATCAAAATCTACCTAGCTGATTTTCTCCTATATACCAATCTATTCTCTTCTTAGCCAGTTGACCTCTTCTATGTCGGTCTACTCACTACTTGTCGGTTGACCTTGTGTGCATTAGTCTACTCACTGCTTTCCGATTGATCTCCTATGTACCGCTCTACTTCTTGCTTAGCCGGTTAATCTTGGTATACCGATCAACTTACTACCAATAGACTGTGAAGACTTGGGAAATGATGTTGCCAACAATGAAAACCATATCATTCACCAGTCATACAAAATGCACCAGAATGCCAACAAACTCCCCCTTTGGCATTGGTGGCAAATACTACAAAACTGTCTTGATTCTGGCCCCTGTAATTCACACTGTACAGGTCTCCAAAATTCTCCCTTTTTCCATCTATGGAAAAGACTATACAAAAGAATTTATCAAAATAAAGAAAAAATATCCTTGAAAATTTTCTTTAGCTACTTTTATGGAGGATTCCCATGAAGATTTTACCTATTTCATGGCGGTGAAGTGCCCATGCATCACTGCAATAAAAACTTCCATATCATCAATTGTTTTGCAGTCCGTTTCACTTATGAGGCGGTCTACTTCTTCAATGTTCATTTGCATGAAGTCAATAATTGGTGCCAGGTAGCACTGTAGCTCTAACAAACTAAGGCCCTATTTGTCCTCTTCTTCTTTCAACCTTTTGATTTCCTGATTAAGTTGTTTGACCTTTCCAGTGAAAGTTGACATTGAGCTAGTGAGACAATCAAAAGAACTTATCAAATCTTGAATTTATTTTTGAGTTTGATTTCTTGTGTCTTCTAGATCTCTAATGAAATCGGTAAAACTTGAAGATTTGACCAGTAATTGGCCAACTTCCTGAAGTATATTTCTGACTTCTTCTGTTAGGGTAGAAAGTGAAACTTTTCCAACTGATATTTGTTTCATTAAATTATCTCCTCTCTTTGATTCATATTGCCTAACTGCAACCATCTCTAGATTAGTTGCCTCTAAACCGATTGTTGTAACAAGAGTATTTAACTGATCAATGATGGGGATAGTATTTGTTAGGCCCAATATGGAAAGCTAATGTATTGAGAGGGGAGGGGTGAATCAGTACTTCAAATCCTTTCTTCAACAATAACTTTATTGTTAAGCATAAACCAAAAACTAATGTAACATAATATAATGCTAAAACAAATAAATAACAATCATACATGATTCACTCCATAACAAATTTATTTTGGTTATGCAGAAACTCCTTGTTAGAGAGAAAAACTGCGGTGGGGATGGCACCCACAACTTCACTATTGCAATAATAAAGGTTGCTCGGTTAGAGCTACATGTTTAGCTATTTCTGATAGCTTACCCTGTTAGGAGTATCAAGATCTTTAGATCTACCTTGCTAAAGGATTTTACAACACTTATTCTAAATCTTACACCTAGTTAAAGGCTTTACAATTTATAGACTTGGTTAAAGTCTTTTACCCTGTTAAAGGTTTCTCTTACAACTCAAAATATTATAATCAAAATCTTACGAAATATCTGCAACTTCACATCTGAAATGTCATAGCAGATTCTATGTGCTCAAAATGAAATTACCTTGCTTATAGCATACCTCGATAAATCATTAATTAACTCGGTAAACCTTTTTGTTTACTCTGTTCCTTGACTGTTCTCTAAAATCCTTCTCGGTAACCTCTGTGTATCTCTGTCAATCGTAATAGTCATAACACTCAGTGCTTTCCCATGATTTTGTTTTTCATATATGTATTGCTTCACACACACATTTTTGATCCTCAATTCATGTTGTATAAATAGATCCCTTGTGACGGTGATCTTGTTTATGCTTTGATATTACAAACATGATTCATTAAATGAATAACCATACAAACTTATTTCATTGGATAGATGTCCTCAAAATCATATAAAATATATAAGTGCAATTTCCAATGTGTTAACGGTTTCTTGTTCCTCGATCTTTGTAACACGTTTCCCATATGTGTCTAGGTTCAATGAATCTGGTAACACGTTTCACTCGGTGTGTATTAACTTGGTATACCATCTTTCCTACTCGGTAATCATAGAACGTTACTCGGTAGACAGCTCGGTGTATACTAAACTTTGTGACTTGTAACTTCTATAACCGACTGCTCTGTGCTTACCGACTGAATATTTCAGTAGTAATAACCGACTAGAGTATATAGAATGACTTTGGACATAAAACTAATGACAACTTAGTAAATAGTAACAATCTCCCCTTTTGACATTAGTTTTGAAATGTTTGACAAAACTTCTTTCAAAGTCATAACTCAAAAAATCTATATACTTACAAAATTTGACTAAACTGACAGTATATACAATTGTCAATAAAATAGTAGACTCAGATATACTCCCCTTATCAATATGCTGTACATAACTCTGATTATGCATGCGATGTGATCAATATTATATATTCACTGCTCAGTGATCACTGCTCCCCCTGTCAAAATTATCTGTAACCTCGAATATGTTGATCTGCTTGGTATACTCCTCTTGTATACACTATACTCCCCCTTTTTGACAAACATCGAAACTAGTTACCATTCGGTGGAGGCAACTGGTCAAAAATGGATTTATACTTTGTTCTAGCATCGGTGAGAGTGGCAGAGAGTGCATCCTTGACACTATCCATGAGTGAATTCTAAGCTGTAATATCAGCTAACAGTGAAATCAGACCATCTAAAGTGCTTCCTTCTGGCTGAGTGGATAAGGAGGTAGCCTTGTTGATCTGTTCTTGGACGGAGGACAAGTGTGGAATGAATAAGGTTTGAAGAGTCATAATGTCCATCCTTATTTTGCTCTCTTCATTCCTAAGTTCCAATTGTTGAGCCATGAGCGTTTGTAACTTGGTATAGAAATTCTGAATAGAATTTGGCTCAGTGGTCAATTTATTTGAGAGATCGGTGATCTCTTTCTCAATCACTTCTATATTATTCTTGATATCTTTAATGAATAAAGAAAATGTACAAAGTTTCTGAAATAAATAAAGAATGTGCTTGAGTTGAGGGGACAACTCAGCAATAAATTTGACAAGTTTTACTTTACCAATAGCAATGGCTTTATGTACCTCTTCAATCATTTTTGCAGTGAGCTCCTTGTCCTTCAATTTGCTCAGGTATTCAGATCCGTCTACTCTAGATGTCTCGATCTTATTGAGGAGTTCATCCAATTGAATATGGATGGCTGCATCTTTTGTCACTATAGCTTCAAGTAGCATTTCTGTTAATAGTGCTTTGACCTTCTGAAGTACTCTATTTTTCTTTTGTATAGCCATTTGTTTCTCTTGTTCTGCTTTGGCTTTGCTTAGTTCACCGAATTCAATAAGTGCTTGCCCTTTTAATTTGGATATGTCTACATTCGGCAACACAATTGGTTTTGACAAATCTAACTTGAAACTATGTTTTTTCATTTTTTTTTCTTTAGAGGATGAGGCTTTCACCGGTTGAACTAATATAATGGTTTGGGAGGCTTGTTCACCCTCGATAGGTTGCTCGTTAGAGGCAACACTTTTGTCAATTTCTTTAGCCTCAAATGTAGCCTTCGGTGAATCCTTGCTTGGGGTCTCAGTTGTAACATTGTCAGTACTTGAAGGGGCTTGAGAAGTCAATTCCTCGGTGGCCTAAGAAGTAGCTTCTCCTTCTATAGACTGGTGACCCATTTTTCCTTGTTCAGTATCCTGAGGTCTCTCAGTTGAAATATGTTGATTTACCAGAGGATAGGACTTGAATTGTTCCAAAATTGACTCACTTGATACCAGTTTGGCATAAGCATTCCCTTCTATCATTTCCTGTTCCTGTACCTCGGTATCCATGACATCTTCATCAGGTTGTATAGTTTCAGCAGGATCTTGCTCGGTGATATCCACTATTTCAACTTCACCTTGCTCAATAGTACTCTTGATTCAAAAGATTTCTTGCCATTGTTCTTTTGTCTCCTTCTCTACATCAAGATAGAGGCCATTCATCAATTTCTGGGCTCTTTGCTTGACTAGGAAGTTAGTCTGGTAGTTTTTCAGATGTTCACTTATCTCATCTACCGACATGTCTGGAAAGAGATTTACCAGACTTCTTTCTCTTATCTATTTTTCTGCGTCCATGGCATATTTCCACCTATTATCAATATATAAATACAATTATTTTGGAAGAGAATTAGTTACTTCCAATGGGACCAATCAAAATTTCAGAAGAGTGCAGATTACAGCTTCTTCAATTTGTCTCTTTTCTGCATCAGATTTGGAGTCATATTTTACATATCTAAATGTTCCAAATCCACCATATTGTTTCAGACTTTTACAAAAATTGTCAACACTATGTACATCTTCCTTTTTACTCTTAACAATCTGAAATTTACTTACGTCTTCAGATTCGGTGTCACTGGACTCTTTATTCAAAATGATTCTCCAAGTAGATTTCTTATAAGTTTTTGTTACCTTTGGAACTACAACATTTTTCTGTTTCTTGCTCGGTGACACTGCAGATGATCTAGTGTTTGGGCACTTTACTGAAGGAGTCGGTGATACATGTAATGTATCATGTTTCTTCCTTTTCAAAATTTTCCATTTTGGCAGCTCAGTGCTCAATGTAATAGTTGCTTCTTGGGCTTCAGATTCATCCTCGGTGATGACTTGAACGCTCTTGATAGGAATGGAGGAAGAACCTTCTCCAAATTTCTTCGTTAATACTTTAATCATTTTTGTTGCTTTCCTTGTAGCCTTTGGTACTACAATGCTCATTTTGACTTTTTCTTTAACTTCTTCATATGTACTATATTTGATCTTGGTAGCATGCCTTGGTAGTGCAAGAAAGGCATCTATCTACTATTTTGTAATGTCAAAATCAATCTCATAACCCATAGGCGGCAAAGATTGAGTTCTTGGTTCTACCGCATTGACATAGCAGTAGTCGGTTTCCACTTCAAAACTTATAATGTCCTTATATTTTTCCACTAACTGGGGTGGTATCCTGTGCCTGTTATGCATCTTTTCCTGAAACTTGCTAAAATAATCGTCCATAATCTCATTGAAGTTATCACCTAGTTGTTTGATGAAGTCATTGATTTGATGGGTGATTGGTCGGTGTAGCTCCCAAACTACATTACCGACTGATGGAAGGAATTTCTCAAAGTAGAAAAACATGCATACCAAAAGTGATCCAAACTTCAGTGTGTTTACCGAGTTGTTCTTCTTCAGCTTCCTTATGGTGTTGAGATTTTCAAACAGATTTTTCAACAACACTTTGCATAGATCAATCTTCATACCTTTCTTCACAATTTTATAGGCTAAATCAGCAGCTGCACATGGTACACTGTTCTTCTTTGTCGATTGAAAGAAACAATAACCTATGACTCTAATTGCAAACTTCAGCTCTGCCTCTGTGACATTGTTTAGTTTCAGACCTCTGCAATCAGATTCAACTCCGGTTAAAGTGATCAATTCCTTCTGTGAAATCATTTTTTGAGCTTGGGCATGGTCAAAAATAGGGTAACTGGTGATCAAGTGGAAGATTTCCTCGGTGATCTTGAATGGTTGCTCCTCTAACCACATAAATTCATCATGAACTCTGCTCAAAACAAATTTAACCCATTGGGGTTTGAAGACTCGCTGGTAGGTTAGGGCTTCGGTCGATCCCTTGACTTTAATATGTTCAAACTTGCTATCCAGTTTTCCATCGGTACACAATTCATCATATGTGTCCTTGATCTCTGTGTGACCTAGTTCCTCAACACAACACTTAGTGAAGAATCTAACATCCTCAACTAATCAAACCTTATCTGGAATGAGTGAAAATGCAGTTTTATCATCTGGTTCAGATGCTATTTTGGGAGGTAGTGAGTATTTCAGTGAGGGCTTCTCAATGTTCTCAACAACAAGAAGTTTCTGAATCTTAGGAGCCATTTCAAACTTTGGGTAATCACTAACGAAAGAGCCTTAGGGTTTGAAAACTTTTAACCAGCAGACGCTTTCCACTTAGTAAATATAAAACAAATATTCACAACTGATATGATCGGTTAACTTGCTTGACAATGTGTTGTGATTGATATAAATACCTTGAATTTCGCTTTGAAAGAGATTTGATCACCTTGAATCGCTTCGCTCTGCTTTTTGAAAACTTGGTAAATGTAAAATGACCATGCAAAAGCTTTAAGTACACATTTTACCTTATCGGGCTCTGTGTAGTTAGGTCAGAAAACATTAAATGCACTCGGTTCCACTAAACCGATTTACCTTCCATTTCATGCTTTTACCGAGTAGCCAGACTTCCTGCATTTACTGACTTGACAAGATTCCTCCATTTACCGACTTGACTAGTGCTCCAAAAAACATGATAAAATTTCAAACTTGCTAATGCATCTTAGCTATGCAGATTTTGAATTAAGTACATGATAAAATAGGAACTATTAAGATTTAACCTTGAGAGAATGCAGTCCCTTCATACCTTTACCGATTAATTTGGAATAGATGCACCTAACTCGGTAGGTAAGGTGCTTTCTTCATTTGACACAATTTCCTTCTTTTTCCAAATCATTTGGAATTTGCTTTTTATTTCTTCAATGTCTCCTGTAGGTTGATCTCTGCAATCTCTAGCCAGGTGTCCAGCTTTGTGACAATGAAAACATGCCATACCAGGATTTCTCCATGATCTTCAGTTGTTCACTCCAAACCTCATAAAGCAGTTGGCACTTATATGTCCATATCTTCCACAACATTCACACCATATCCTTGTATTATAATCCCATGGTATTGCAATATACTGTTGGTTAAGATCTGTGTGAGTTTGGTAGCCTCTAGTATTTGGTTGGTGTGCAAACCACATATAGTTCTTCTGCTTAAACCAACACTTCTCGGTACTATGTCCATATCTATTGCAGTTTTTACAAAACCCTTTGAATTTTGCCTTCTGATAATTGCTAGCAGACTTTGTCCTACATTGGTTAGATGTGTGACCATATTTATTGCAATTGTAACAATAACCATTGGACCTAGTGACATTCGGTTGCTTACATTTTCTGATTTGGCACATGTTGGTAGTATGTCCTTGTTTTCCACAGTAGTTGCAAATAGGCTTCTTTCCTTTGATGTTATTCTTGTTTCCAACTTGCTTTGATGATTCTCCTCTCTTGGTAGTGTGGATTCCCTTCTTGGTAGAGTCTTTTCCTTTGTAACCGAGTCCAGCAACTTTGTTGGGTCTTTTTTTTATTCAGTTGCTCATCCAACATCTTTGATGCTTCATAACTCTTCTTCAGTGTTTCTTTGGATTTCTTCTCTATTTCAAGTTCATTAGTCAATCTTGATACTTCAAGTTTCAATGCTTGATTCTCATCATCTTTCTGATTTGCTTCATGATGTGCATAACCCAATTGATCTGATGGATTTTGTTGAATTCTAGTCAACCTTGTGATTTCAATATTCTTTTCAAATACTAATGCTTCAAGTTGTTGTTTTTCTCTTTCTATATCTCTTAATTTATCCTCAGTTGTCCTCAATGCATCAAGATTTTTAGTCATCTGTGTGCTGAAATATTCATGTTCTCTTTTCATTGCTTTTAGCTGATCAGTCAGTGCTTTGTTCTTTTCTTTCAATGCTCCAATCATTTCTTCAGTCTCTTCAGATATACTGTTCTCAGATGATGTCTCAATTTGTTCCACCAGCTCTTGAGAGTCCTACAAATCATTAGACAATCTTCTTCTAACTTTCAGAGATTTTTGCATTTGTTTCTACATGTCAGCAATCACAGTTGAAATATGTTGATTTACCGGAGGATAGGACTTGAATTGTTCCAAAACTGACTCACTTGATACCAGTTTGGCATAAGCATTCCCTTCTATCATTTCCTATTCCTGTACCTCGGTATCCATGACATCCTCATCAGGTTGTATAGTTTCAGCAGGATCTTGCTCGGTGATATCCACTATTTCAGCTTCACCTTGCTCAACATTACTCTTGATTAAAAAGATTTCTTGCCATTGTTCTTTTGTCTCCTTCTCTACATCAAGATAGAGTCCATTCATCAATTTTAGGGCTCTGTGCTTGACTAGGAAGTTAGTCTGGTAGTTTTTCATATGTTCATTTATCTCATCTACCAACATGTCTAGAAAGAGATGTACCAGACTTCTTTCTCTTATCTATTTTTTTGAGTCCATGGCATATTTTTACCTATTATCAATATGTAAATACAATTCTTTTGGAAGAGAATTAGTTACTTCCAATGGGACGAATCAGAATTTCAGAAGAGTGCAGATTACAGCTTCTTCAATTTGTCTCTTTTCTGCATCAAATCTGGAGTCATATTTTACATATCTAAATGCTCCAAATCCACCATATTGTTTCAGACTTTTGCAAAAATTATCAACACTATGTACATCTTCTTTTTTACTCTTAACAATCTGAAATTTACTTACATCTTCAGATTCGGTGTCACTAGACTCTTTATTCAAAATGAGTCTCCGAGTAGATTTCTTATAAGTTTTTGTTACCTTTGGAACTGCAACATTTTTCTGTTTCTTGCTCGGTGACACTGCAGATGATCTAGTGTTTGGGCGCTTTACTGAAGGAGTCATTGATACCTGTAATGTGTCTTGTTTCTTCGTTTTCAAAATTTTACCTTTTGGCAACTCAGTGCTCAATGTAATAGCTGCTTCTTGGTCTTCAGATTCCTCCTTGGTGATGACTTGAATTCTCTTGACAAGAGTGGAGGAAGAACCTTCTCCACATTTCTCCATTAATGCTTTAATCATTTTTGTTGCTTTCCTTGTAGCCTTTGGTACTACAATGCTCATTTTGACTTTTTCTTTAACTTCTTCATATGTACCGTATCTGATCTCGGTAGCATGCCTTGGCAGTGCAAGAAAGGCATCTATCCGTTGCTGTGTAATGTCAAAATCAATCTCATAACCCATAGGCGTCAAAGATTGAGTTCTCAGTTCTACCGCATTGACATAGCAGTAGTCGGTGTCCACTTCAAAACATATATTGTCCTTATATTTTTCCACTAACTGGGGTGGTATCCTGTGCCTGTTATGCATCTTTTCTTGAAACTTGCTAAAATAATCATCCATAATCTCATTGAAGTTATCACCTAGTTGTTTGATGAAGTCATTGATTTGATGGGTGATTGGTCGGTGTAGCTCCCAAACTACATTATCGACTGATGGAAAGAATTTCTCAAAGTAGAAAAACATGCATACCGAAAGTGATCCAAACTTCAGTTTGTTTGCTGAGTTGTTCTTCTTCGGCTTCCTTATGGTGTTGAGATTTTCAAATAGATTTTTCAACAACACTTCGCATAGATCAATCTTCATACCTTTCTTCACAATTTTATAGGCTAAATCAACAGCTGCACATTGTACATTATTCTCCCTTGTCGATTGAAAGAAACAATATCCTATGACTCTAATTGCAAACTTCAGCTCTGCATCTGTGACATTGTTTAGTTTTAGACCTCTGCAATCAAATTCAACTCCGGTTAAAGTGATCAATTATTTCTATGAAATCATTTTCTGAGCTTGGGCATGGTCAAAAATAGGGTAACCGATGATCAAGTGGATGATTTCCTTGGTGATCTTGAATGGTTGCTCCTCTAACCACATAACGTCATCATGAACTCTGCTCAAAACAAAACTAACCCATTGGGGTTTGAAGACTCATGGATAGGTTAGGGCTTCGGTCAATCCCTTGACTTTAATATGTTCAAACTTGCTATCCAATTTTCCATTGGTACACAATTCATCATACGTGTCCTTGATCTCTGTGTGACCTAGTTCCTCAACACGACACTTAGTGAAGAATCGGACATCCTCAACTAATAAAACCCTATTAGGAATGAGTGAAAATGCAATTTTATCATCCGATTCAGATGCTATTTGGGAGGTAGTGAGTATTTCAGTGAGGCTTCTCAATGTTCTGAACAATGGGTTTCTGAATCTTAGGAGCCATTTCAAACTTTGGGTAATCACTAACAAAAGAGTCTTAGGGTTTGAAAACTTTTAACCAGCAGACGCTTTCCACATAGTAAATATAAAAAAAATATTCACAACTGATATGATTGGTTAACTTGCAACAACAATGTCAAGGATTAGGTCAGAGAGAATTGTCTTGGCAGAATTGAGAATCCTTGCCTTGTTTTTCTTTTCTCTTAACTTAGCCTTTTCAGCTTGAATTTTTCAGTTTTTCTGAAACCTTCATCAAATGCTTGGGAGTCATCTTCTTTATATCATTGACCGATTCTCATTCTTCTTCCTCCTCTATTTCATCTTCCTTATCTACAGTCTCAACTTCTGAACTACCTGTTGTGATGATTTTTATTTTCCTCTTTTCACTTTCATATTCTAAGTCTAACTTCCTCTTTGCCAGAGGAGTATCCATCATTGCTTTCTTATCCTCTACTTTCTTCTTTTCTCTTTGCCTTTTTCTGACAAAATAGGATTAGGTATCAATGAGGTTCAGTGAGGTGTATCCTCATAAGGAATGTCTTCAACTATCACTTCATCTTGACCGTGAAGCTTAGTTTGATCAGCTTCCTTCACCGGTGTAGTGTGAACCAGCTGCTCAACATCCTTTGCTAGATTGGGTATGTCTGACACAACATTTTCTATAATCTCATAGACTGACAAGACATCAAAACCTTCAGTAGAATCTTTTTCCTTACCTTTTTCTTTGTCAAGGATAGCTACACCTTGGTGCTATTTTGTTTCCTTTTCTATTTCTTCTTCAGCTTGCTTTTGTTGATTAATGATTTTCTTCCACAAGGCAACACCTTCTTTGTGCACTGCTTCAACTTCACCTACTGCCACTCTCCTAGTTCTATTTCTTATTTTGAATTGATGAATGCATGCTTCAACCACTAGTGAAGCTTGATCAAGGTCTAAGTCATGTTGCACTTCCATGAGTGTTTTTATTATGTGTTCTTTCTCAACAACCAGAGTTGTTTTCCATCTCCCTTTAATTTGATCTAGCAAATCTGATGGGATTAATCCATATAATTCACTGGGATTCCTACAAAACTTATGCAAATTCTAGATCAGGGCTTCTTCAATTTTCCTTTTTTCTTCTTCATTACTGAGGGAATATGTTCTCCCAACACCAAACAAACCTCCAAATTCTTTGATCCCATGGACCAATTCACCAACTGTTGGAGCTTTGTTTCTTCCACTCCTTCTAACCTCTTTAATTTCTACATATTATTGGGTGTCAATGATATTACCTTGTTTCTCATCCTTTTTGATCTTTCTATCACTCTTCTTCTTTCTGGTATAAGTCACTCCTACCGGTCTATCTTTACTTGGGGGAGATACAGGAGTAACTAAATCCTTTTCTTTTGTATATGTTTTAGGCTTGGTTGCTACAGTCCCCTTGGGTTTATTCTTTGACACTTTCTTCTTTCCACCTGTTAATTCTTCATCTTTAGTAGGTGTGACCCCTATTTTCTCACTAGCACTGGTGGAGGTAGTGGCATAGGATGCTTCACCTCCATATTTCTTGTCAAGAGTATCAATCATTCTTCTTACTTTTCTTTTCATAATTGGCACCTGAAGTTCCTATTTTATTTTGAATTTTGCCTCCTCATAGGTTCTGAATCTCTTTGCCTTTGATTCTACCGGTTTGGACAATAGCATATTGACATTAATTTTAACAATATATGTTCCAACCTCATAGTCCATAGGTGGAACCCAAAAGGTTCTAGGTTGAACCGCTTGAAGGATACAACAGTCAGTGTCTACAAGAAAGAAAATGTTGTCTTTGTATTTCTACACTATACCGGTTGGAATTCTTTCCCTCTTGTGCATCCTAATTTGGAATTCCTTAAAGTGCCCCCATATTGTTTCACCAAACTTATCTCCTAGATCCCTAACCATTTCACCTATCTGAACCATGATAGGTTTCTCTTCAGACCATACTACATTACCCTTACCGAGGAAAAAGTTTTGCACATAGAAAAACATACATATCAGTAGCGAGCCATATTTGAAAGATTGCTTCTTGTCCTTCTTGATTCTTTCCATGTTCGGCATAAATTGGCTTTTAAGTGTCTCACAAATATCATAGGTTGCATCCTCCTTGATAATTTGATAGCCAATATGTATGGCACCGCTTGGCAAACTATTCATCCAACTTGATTGATAAACCTTGTAACCCAACACTGCAGAAGCAAATCTTACTTCAACATCCTCAATATGGGTTATTGTCATTTCTCTAATATCACATCAGGATTTGGTTAACCGGATGACTTCAGATGATGAAATCGTTCTTAGGGTTAATGCTTCACCAGTTGTACTAAACCATGTCACTCTTTGAATCACCTCCTTTGTAATCTTGATTAGTGCTTGAGCTTCTAGCCACAAAAAATGATCATGAACTCTACTCAGTACATACCTAACCCAGTCATCATGAAACTGATCAGGAAAATCAACAACATTAGCCAAACCCTTGGTCTTCAAAGGTAGAAATTCTGCCTTCAACTATTCATTAACACAGAACCCTTTAAACTCATTTCGAATGAACTTGTCTCCAAGTTCTTAAAGCTTGTAGTGAATATAGGAGCGAATGTCTTCAACCAACAATACACCTAAGGGAACAGATGATAAGGCATCAGTCATGTCAATCTCACCAACTTTCATCAAATGCATCTTGAACTCGGGTTGGGGTTCTTTGATAACTTCAACCAACACAGGAGTCGATATCGGTGCTGCCATGATGACCTTCAAAAAAAAATTCTCAGATGAAGTTGAATACCTTTTCCTTAGAAATACCAAACACCACTATCTCTCTTCTTGAACTTCCTGCACATATATTTCTTAGCAAGATTCAAATCACCTTTGATCGCACAAGAGCTCAAGAGATTTCACAAGAAAATTGGATAAATGAAAATGTGTTGACATTTCCTTATTTATCCATGAAGATTTATCGGTATTATGATACAATGATTATTTTTGAAACTTACAACTTAAAGTACACCAATTTGCCTTTAACGGTTGTTTGTTATTGATACCGATACACAAACAACTAACTCACAAGACATTCTTCAACCAAGAACTTTTAGACTAGCTTTTATGCATCACAACTATGCAAATGGACATATCCTTATATTTGTTAACGGGATTCAAAAGTAATCTTACCATATGTGCTCCCCCTGAGCATCAGTATGCCTAGTTAGAAGAGGAATTGTCATCACCAATGGATGATAACTTGGTTTCAGAATGACCTTCTCCTTCTTTTCCTTCTTCCTTCTTGATCCATGTTTTTTTCATTTCATTTCTTACTTCTTCAATTGTCTTCTTTCCTTTCAGGTCATTTTTCTTTTTCTTCTTGCTAAACCAGTTCTTGTCTTCAGACCGGTTGTAGGATTGGTTCTTACATTCTCTGGCTAAGTGACCGATATTATGGCAGTTTAAACATGCCATACTACTTGTCCTCCATGGTCCTAAATTATTTCTCTGGTCCATTCTCATTCTGTAGTTTTCTGCAACATGACCAAAATTACTACACATGGAATAGGTGGCATTGAACTAATTACTCCTTTTGTTAGGATTAACTGATTTGAATGATGATCTTGATACATTTGACTTGAACTTGAATTCTTTAGATTTGTGTCCAAACTATTGCATGTGAAGCAATGTCCATTAAATATTTTTTTCTATTTGACATACAGATAGATTGATATCTACACTCATAAGCAGTGTGGCCATACTTATGACAATTGTGGCAGTAACCATCAAAGGTGAAAATCTTATTTTGACTAACAGGTTTATTTCTATAGTCATTAGTCTTATGACCTGATTTACCACAATGATTACAAGAGGATTTGGAAAACTTCATACCTTTCACTTCTAAATGGTTCCTTTTATCATCCTTCATCTTTTTGGATTTAGATGATTCTCTAGTTTCCATAGGACCTGTACTGGGGTAACCAAGACCAGTTGTTTCCTTTGTTATTCTCTGAGCCTTCAACTATTTATCTACCTTCTCAAAGATTTCATTGAATTTCCTCAACTTCTCATTTCTCTCATTTTTAGTTTTCAACTCACTCTTGAGTTGTTCAATCTCTTTCATCATCTTTTCCTTTTCTTTTGTGTTGTCATGCAGATGCTTATGTATATATTCATTCTCCTGAGTGAGAATTCATATTTCTTCATCTTTCTTAATCATGATTGCATGATTTTCTCTTAGGGCATCTTCAACAAGCCTCCTGGCTTTTTCAGCTTTAGACAGATCTTCTTATGCCTCCCTCTTTCTTTCATCAACACTTCTGCTGGCTTCCAGTATCTCATTCATTCTCAGGGCCTGACCTTCATGTTATCTTTTGAGATGTGTGACTTCTTCAGTCAGCTTCTTGTTCTTTTCCATGAGTTCTGAGACTACTTCTTCAGATCCACTCTGGTCAGAGATTTGATCTATGATGTCTAAACTCTCATTTAGTTGTTGAGCTAACTCCTTTCTTTCTGCAAGACATTTTCTTAGTCTCTCTTTCAGCTGAGCAATAATTTCATTTGCTTCATCAATCTTCTTCTGATACCGGTATTCTTACATGATCTTTATCCTCAAGCTGTCAAGCTTCACTTCAGAGGAACCTGGCTCTGATACCAATTGTTAGTCCCAACCGGTGCTGAGAGGGGAGGGGTGAATCAACACTTTACCAATTTTATCCAATTAAAACTTTTAACTTAAGTTGACACTAACTTAACGTTCATAAATATAAATAACTACTGCAAAAGAATAACCATGCATGAAAAGATACATAGTGATACAAAAATGTATCTCGTTGAAACCCAAATGGGAGAAAATCATGGTGTGAGTAGGAAATCAAAAAATTTGTACTCTTCTGGAGTATGCCTAATGAGGAGCCATCCCTGTTAGGAGATTACAAAGACATTGTTAGGTGCCACCCAGTTAAGGGATTTTGTCTAAGGCTTGTTAGTGCCTTTACCCTGTTAAAGGTAGCCTTGTCAAAGGTCTTACGATCATCAATTAAGATGACACCCGGTTAAGGGATTTTTACAATGGGACCTGTTAAAGTCCATCCTGTTAAGGGATTTTAGTTGCAATGGTTAGAGAGAAATATAAAGATGATCTGTTGGAGTGGCTACTGATAGCTTGATTAGATCACACTAAAAAATCATACTATATTTGCATCGGTTGTGTCATCTCTGCACAACGCCAGTTTCCTGAATATACCTTCGGCTCTGCCCTCTACCGATTTACTGATCCTCAGCTTTACACTCTGTCATTCCTTTGTCACTCGGCTCTACACTATGTTATACTCCCCCTATGTTCACTTTCACATTATCACTATTCGCATGAACAACAACTTTTTCAAGAATGAATTATGTGAATTTATTATCCTATCAATCTGTCGCCAACTCTCCCTACAAAACATCCTATTCAAAATTCAGTTACCATGCCTTAAATCACTCTCCTGAAATCATTGCAAGAATCTCTATCAAGACAGTCAGTCATGTCAATAAGTCTATTGGTTGACTGGAGAAGACTGTCGGTTTAACTGAATGTTAGCTGAACGTTACCAGTCTATCGGTTAAAGACTCTACCAGTGTACCGATCAAAATCTACCTAGCCAATTTCCTCTTGTATATCAATTTGTTCTCTGGTTAGCTGGTTGACCTCTTCTATGTCGGTCTACTCACTGCTTGTCAATTGACCTTCTATGTACCGATCTACTCACTGCTTGCCGGTTGATCTCCTATGTGCCAGTCTACTCCCTGCTTACCTTGTTTACTCATTTCTTAGTCGGTTAACCTCAGTATACCGGTCAACTTACTATCAATAGACTGTGAAGACTTGGGAAATTATGTTGCCAATAATGACAACCATATCATTCACCAGTCATACAAAATGCACCAAAATGCCAACAAGTATACCAATTTCAATTATATTAAGTAGAAACACATGTCAATAAGGTAATTCTCTTATTGATCAACTTGACTGTACACCTAAGCTTCAAATTTTTTTGTTTTATGTGCATGAGGAAGAGATTTTTGTATAGATAAATGGGCAAGTATAGCATGCTTTTCATTGCCATTTAATTTGGAAACGTTATATTTTATCTTTGAATCATGTCATAAAGAGGTTAGCTATTGAAATAGGACATGCTTGTTTGAGATGAATTATTTTTCCTCCAAATGTGTCTATTTTAATGTTGACCTAACTCCAATAAATTTTACCTATATTTTATTATGTGCATGTTTGATGCATCATCAAATGAGTCTGATACTTATATTTTGTGGTTTCCCTACAATGACAAGATTTAAAATGATGTAATCCTTCACTGCATAAGAATAGTTTGTGACTTCATGAATGTGGACAAAAAAATTCAATGGTTATAACTAGGTAACGAATGCCATGATGGTCTAAGGGAGATCTACACCTTCAAAAGGCTTGTCTTTCATAGAGGCAAGTTATGATAATTGGCATTTATTTTTGTAAAAAACATGTACATATTAGCTTAGTTGTTCTTGTTTTTCAATAAGATTTTAACCTACAAACTATGCAAATAAGATTTTACCCTACAAACTATTTTTTCTTTCCTTTTCGAGTCAAATATATATAGCTATCACATGTAAATTTTCTTCAAGAACCTCACGTAAGAAAGAAATTTTAGTATCCATTTACTCTACTTGAAAATCACAAGTTACATCAATAAAGGATGGGAATGTAGTGGAATTCAATTTAACAAACACTAAAATCAACTCCATATCTTTGGGAGTAGCTCTTAGCCACCATTCTAGCTTTTTTATCTCTGTAATTTATTAAATACTCTACAAAAATATTAAATACCCATTTGCAACTAATAGGATTCCTTCCCTCATGAAAAGTAACAAGATCTCAAGTGTCACATCTATCCAAGGCCATCATCTCCTCTTATATGGCATACATCCAAGAAATATGCCCTTTTAAAGAAATAACCTCCTTGAAATATCTTAATTCATCATAAATACATGACATGTCAAATATATAATAGAAATTTAGTAAGTTGTAACCGTTAGTTGGGTTTTCATGGACTGTTTCAAAGGTGGAATAAGATATTGTGCATGTTTATGTACATCCTAAACCTACATAGAAATTTTAATTGATTTTTTCTTTTTATATATTCTCTATTCCATCATCACGTTCTTCAACATGTGTTTCTTCTTTCTTCTTGACCTTGACCTTAGTCTCAAAATGCATAATTTTCTTTTTTTCTTTTCATATTGCTATACTGGATCAAAAATACTCTAAATTCCTTCAAAACTACATCCTTAGACTAAATCATTTTTAAAAATAGAGATTACAAAGATTATAATCCTTTAAATTATCAATATAGTTAACAAAAATGTATTCTTAGCCTTCGAATGTAATCTAGATCACTTTTCTCTAGGAACATGAACAAAAAATTCACAACAAAATACCCTTGAGTGGGAAACAAAAATTTTCTTACTTGTCCACGCCTCATAAGTATTTCTATCAAAAAGAGCTCCAAACTAGGTGGTGTATTATTCAAGTAACAAGTGAACATAGAAACGAAGATGGGGATGGGGGGACATAGCAGTTTCTCCTACTCACCCAATGGCCATTTACGATTGGATTAGATGGTTTTCTACTTGGTAGCCTACTATTATTACCTTGGTACATCAAAGAAAATTTCATTAGCCATAAGAGGTTGCTAGCTAGGAGAGAATAGATTATTTTAACAAGAAGTGCATGGATTTAGATACTAATCAATCAATCTTTCCCTCTTTCAAAGAAAACCATATTTGTATCAATCCATTGATCTAATTTTAAGAGATAATAATGATTTCACACACCCCAATATCACACAAAAAACAAAAGTAACCTTCCATAAGAGAGTATAGTAGAGAATATCTTGCTTGATTATGGATTTAATATTGTATAATGATCAATAGTGGATCAATGATAGTAAAAACCCCTATATTATTCATAATGTACATGAGTCCATGCTTATAAAGGAAATGTGAAATATAGGATCAGACAGGATCATGACAAATGCCCTAATCCTATGACATGAGATAACTAAAAATAAGATAAAATCACATGACAACTAAGGCTTCTATAAAGATTCTTATACCTCTAAGAAAACTTAATATGTGAACATGTGTGAAGGACCTAACAAATTGTTGGTGTAAATAATTATTCACCTTGGATATTATTACACCTTACTTAAGTTTACTTAGGTACATGAATTTCATAGTAGTTTGGGTATGAGACACTTGGGTGTTTGTGCCACATTGGGATAGTGTGTGTAGGAGAATTTCCACCTTTTATGGTGTGATCTTATTGTTACACTCAACATTCAGTGGGTGATCCACCTCATGTGGAATATTATATTATTTCTCCTACCTACCCACACCTATTTCCCACCTACCCTTGTTTCTTATTGAACCACATGTCATGTTTGTGTGCTCACATATCCATATAGCCTTGCCTATATAAGCAGGCTCATCTACATTGTTTGTACGGGCAATCAATCTATATCTTGTAATGATCCAGTTGATCATATTTTTCATCTTGATAGAATACAGTTTATTCCTATCATCTATTTTGTTCTCTCTTATTTGTGCTTTCCATTGCCTCTTGACCTTGGCAAAATCTCACATGGTATCAGAGTTGGTCCATGTCTCATATGGTATCAGAGCCATTAAAGTGTCATTGGTTTGCCAATTCAGAGAAATTTGATGTTATTTGGGGTTTGCATTTTGGAGCTTTCTATTGCAAGTTATTATTGAAGCTTGATGGGTCAAATATGAGGTCACCATTGGATTGAGGAGGTCCAAGAAAGTCAGTTTTGCTTTTTGTTTCATCCAAATCGGACTTCAGAGGCCAAATCTAGAGGTATTTGAAGTTTGAAGCCGCGGCGGAAATTTTCTAGAAATTACTTTTTTTGAGATTTTTTTTTGTTTTGGGGTAGAATTTCATGATCTATACAATGGTGTAGGATATTTCAGATTTTTAGATACAAGTTTTTTGGAAATCGTGAAATCCTGATTTTTACAACTTTCGAGGCTTCATTTGGGCTCATATGGACTCCTTTTCAGGTGCCGTTTTTTTTTAAAGTGCATATTTTTTCATCTACTTTCAGAATCTGCCATTTGTTTGCAGTGATTTTGAGTAGAAAATGTATTTTCAGTATTTGGCCATTCTTGGCATATTTGGTACTTGTATTTTGCTTAGATCTCAGTTTAGATCACTAGCAGTATTTGTTGAAGTCTCTTATATCTCATTTTGAGAAGTTGTAAGGTTGAAATCAGAAGTCCACTTTGCCATTATTTGCAAGTGCCAACATGATATTTTTATGGGGGGTCATTTTTTCATTTATATCTCTTGGTGAAATTCCATTCGGAGGCATCTTCATCTATAGTATTCTATAGGGCTTCTTTGTTGGTGGCATCATTTTCACGTTTCCACATTTAAATATTTTATCATGATGTATGCTCTTGCATGAGCAATGTTGTACTCACACTATCATAAAGTGACACACCTCTTTGTATCTTGTCATTGTTGACTATTTGATGTAATCCTCTTGTACACTTAGATTAGGAAAATCTTGTGAGACTTGGTGCATGGCTCCAATTGAGACTTAGATTGTACACATTTGTGCATGGCTCCCGTGAGACTTGGATTGTACCAGTATTTCTATTATTTCTGAGTATCTAGATGATGCTCATAGCAGGTTGTCTCCATGCCTAATCTTCATTTTGTTGCAGCGAGTGATTCATCGTCATCGACTTGGTACCTGGTTTTATCACACTTTGACATTATTGGTGCAACATTGGCTCTCTTTCTTCCTTATGGGGAGGTATTTTGGTCATCATCATTGGACCATCTTTCCAGGAGATTCAACATTGAGGGGGGGCTTCATGGTCTCTTCTTCTCTCTTATGCGGGGGACACAGTTTTGTTCTTCTCATTCATCATTGAGAGCATTGTGTGCTTTCTTCATCTCTCTTTTGGGGGAGGATTTTTTCCCATTGGGTTTTTCTCTCTTTCCCTGCTTTGTGAGAGATTTAATTGTATTAGTTTGCATGCATTTGCATTTGTACATGGGTACCTAACATGGCCTAGTAGTCGGGACCCATCTTGCATTGCTTAGTTGCATTGTAGACTTAAGTGCATTCCCCTAAGTTGCACTTAAGGGGGGGTGTTGGTGTAAATAATTATTCATCTTGGATATTATCACACCTTACTTAAGTTTACTTAGGTACATGTATTTCATAGTAGTTTGGGTATGAGCCACTTGGGTGTTTGTGCCACATTGGGATAGTGTGTGTAGGAGAATTTCCACCTTTTATGGTGTGATCTTGTTGTTACACTCCACATTCAATGGGTGATCTACCTCATGTGGAATATTATATTATTTCTCCTACCTACTCACACCTATTTCCCACCTACCCTTGTTTCTTATTGAGCCACATGTCATGTTTGTGTGCTCACATATCCATATAGCCTTGCCTATATAAGCAGGCTCATCTACATTGCTTGTACGGGCAATCAATCTATATCTTGTAATGATCCAGTTGATCATATTTTTCATCTTGATAGAATACAGTTTATTCCTATCGTCTATTTTGTTCTCTCTTATTTATGTTTTCCATTGCCTCTTGATCTTGGCAAAATATCACATAGTATCAGATCTGGTCCATGTCTCACACAAATAACTAATTAAAAATGTGTCTTATTCACACTATAAAGGGAAACCAAAATAGAAATGCCTCTATTAACACTAACACCCCCTTAAGTGTAACTTAGGGAAAAATAAACAAATGCAAGAATGTAAGATGCAAGGATGGGTCATGTCTACTAAGCCATGTTAGTACCTATTTATAAACAATCTCTTACAAATAGAGTAAAGAAGAAAAAACACATGGGAAAAAATCCCTCTCTAGAATTGAGAATGCAAGTAAACAATCATGGCAAGCATTGATGAATGGAGGATTCAACATGACCCCCAAAGGACTAAATCTATCACAAGTATAAAATCAATATCCCCTCACAAGAGAGAAATAGTGAGGTTATATAATACCCCGTATTGAAGTGGCTACTTTGCCAATTATGAATATTTGGAGACATGAGATAATCCAATGCCAACAGAAAACATGTTTCCCTTTGGGAATAAACAAGTCAAATGGTGCGTGTAGAAGAAACTCCAACTCTAAGAATACCTTAATGAGGGAAGAATCCTAAAGATTGTTGCCTTTGAAAATTGATCAAGTGTATCTATTTCAGCTTATTCCACAACATAAATAGGTATTATCCCAATCAAAGAAAATGGTGATGAATACTAAGAGGGGGGGTGAATTAGTATACCGAAAAACACTACACTTAAACACTTAAATAGTTTAAAGATAAACTAGTAAAACAGTTTAATAAATAGACCGGTTATCACATATGCAAACCAAAATGCAAATAAAGCATTCACCCACAAAAGCAATACAACCATAACACAAGATATTTGATGTGGAAACCCAAATGGGAAAAACCACGGTGAGATGAAACTCACAAGTCACTATCTGCAAAATAAAAACCAAATTGGTTAAGGTCAGACCAGTTAAGGTCTTACAATGTTCTTCACTAGAACAGATCCTATTAGGAATCTCAATCTTTGTTAGGAGATAAGTTTGATCAAGGACTACCTTGCTAGAGGATTTTAGATTCACAGAGGTGAACCACCTTGTTAGAGGATTTTACAAAAGGCTTTTGGGCCTACCCGGTTAAGGGCTACAGACTTGTCAAAGATGTGAGTAATCAACAAGTGTTTGATCTATCTAATAGCACAGACTGCTCGGTTAGATCCTTGATAGCTCATTCTTAATGCACTCCTGCATTACTTCAGTCTTCTACACATTCATATTCTTTCCAACTCCTCAACCACCTTAAACCCTAGCAACAACATAAACTCTTTGTTGCGACCTCATCAACAACCTAAAACCCTAGACATGATGTCCTTCTAAAGGATTCTGATTTCATGTCGGTCCAATAGGATTACATAACAATTTCTTTGGTTCAATGAACCTGGACATACTTGGTACCACAACACAAAAAGCACCATTATAGTGTCGGCACCGTCAAACAATCAGTGGATGGTAACTCATCACAGAGTATTACCGGTTCATACAAAATGTCAGTTGTCGGTTTGACAAAAATGAAGATTGGTAGAAATTTGTTATGTCTCTTTAATCCCTCATACCGATTGGTATCCATGAACCGCTTGGGGTCAACATGTCGCTTTAGACCGGTAAACACATTCTGCAAAACATCAATAGTCTAAAGACTATAATACAACATACCAGTTGGAACAAATACCGGTTGAGCTTTAACTCATACATATAAAGGAGAATCTTAATGCAAGTGTGTGTCCATCAATGACAATCACAAAATGAACATCAAAAATGCCAACAATCTCCCCCTTTGGCATTGATGGCAACACTTAGGAAAATAAAATTTTGACATCTAAGTGTTTTATAACAAAATCATGCCATTAGCAAAATTGCTCCCCCTAAGCATATACACTATCCCTTAATCAATACAATGTATAGCAATTTTGCATACAGAGCATAAACATTGAGATATCAGAGCATATAGCATATATCAAAGCATATAGAAAAATTTTAAGTACCAGATATTTCTCCCCTATATTTCTCCAAAATAGAATACTTCTCCCCCTTTGCCAACAATGACAAAGTACTACTAAACAACCCTGTTTCCATTTGACATATAAAAATAATAAAAGTTTATGATAATAAGGAATAGTACTTGTCAAAAACAAATTTATAGTCCTACAAGAATTGCTTCATTGATAGAGACCAGGACTCAAGTAGGGAGGTGGCCACTTCTTTCTCTGTTTGCATATGGGAGACCTGTTCTTCCATGGCATCAACTGTGCTCATCTCTTGTGTAACTGTCAAGGCATCTAGGTTCAGATAACACTTCTGAAGAATTTGCAGACGTGGAAGTAAAACCAGTTGTAGCTCTTGCAAATCTCTAGACCGTGTGCTAATCTCTTGCTCCATTTTGGCTGACTGGATATGAAACCGGTGAACGGTTTGCCCATAAGTTGTGAAGGAATCATAAGGTGGCTTGAATGTGCTCAAGTAAGACTGTAAGTCTATTTGAATCTTTTGCTTTTGAGCTAGCACATCATCATAGAATAGATGGGGTTGGTAGATTTTGCTAAGTAGCAGATTTCCCTCATCCAAAGCATCCCTTATATCCTTTTGGTCTTTCTACAGTTCAGACCGGAGCTCATTCAACTTCTTTACCAGAGAAATGTTAAGAGCTTTTTGACTCTCTTTCTTGACATTTGCCTTAGCTGCTTCTTCCAGGCTCTACACCTGATCATCCACTATTGTGCATATGAGCTTTAGTCTAGCTAATGATGAATCGGTGTTTGGAAGATTTGTACTGGGTATCAAACCGATAAGTGTGTCCACAGCTGCTTGAATTATATCCTACTCCTTCTTCCTTTGAATGATTTCAAGGCGCTCTTGAGCAACCTTGATGCTCTACATTAGCTCTGATTCACTTGCAGACTGGAGATCTATAGGACTGGAGAGGTCAGCGAGTTTGGCTTGACTCTCGGTTGCCTTCGGAGTCTCCATCTGGGTGCTCTTCGCGCTTCTCCTGCCTTGTCATCTTCCACTTTCTTCTTCTCCATTTCTCTCCTCTTCTTTGCTTCCTTTTCCTCCTTAGCCTTTTTATTTTCTGCTTCCTTCTTCTTCTCATGTTCCTTATCTTCTTTTTCCTTCTTCTTCCTCTCTGCTTCCTTCTTTTTCTCCTGTTCCTTATCCTCCTCTTCTTTCTTTTTCTTTTCATCTTCTTGCTTCTTTTTCTCCTCTTCATCCTTCTTCTACTTCTCCTCTTCATCTTTCTTCTTCTTCTCCTCTTCATCTTTCTTCTTCTTCTTCTTCTCCTCTTCATCTTTCTTCTTTTTCTTTGCCTCTTCCTTTGTCTCTTCCTATCTGTCCTCGGCTTGCTTATTAGCCGGTTTAGCCTGTTGCCTCAGATGGTGTTTCCTGAGTATCATCCTCAACGTCTAGAGAATCGACATAAATGGTGTCGATTGGTTCAACGATTGGATTGCCTTCATCATCAAATACCTCGTCCGGTTTGGATATAGTCGGTTCTTCTTCTACTTGTCGGTTGGCTAGACGTGCTTTGTGAGTCTGGACAGCGGTTTGCATAAACATATGGGTGTCTTTTTTGACATCAGCAACTCTACCTTCTAACAGCCAGAGTCTTCTTTTTCTAGTGAAGAAGAGACCTTTATTTAGATCAATAACATCATATAATTCAGAATTTGATAGGTTTGGAAAGTATTGTGCAAAAACCTTCTCTCTAATTTCCTGTTCTTTCTCTATGGCAATGCACCATCTATTATCTAATGACATATATAAAGAATCCAGTGTCTGAGACTTAATCTCTGAGGGCGACCAGTCATTACTACACAGATACTGAATTATTTCCTTTTCAACCACTTCCTTTTCATCCTCATTGAAGTCATCAAAACACTCAAGTTAATCATTTAACACTTTTCTCCTAATATTCTTTATTATTCTTTGACAATGTGTCAAAGGTTTATACAAGGAGATATCTATATTTACTGGTGCAGATGATGTCAGTTCATTCTTGGTCTTCTTCTTTGCTTGACGTGTTTTCTTTGGCTTTTCCTCAGACACAGTTTCCTCTGAGTCTAGAGAGGTGTTCCTTGTCTTCCTCTTTCTCTGGAACACTTTAGCTGGTGCACCTTCCGGTTTCTTCTTAGCTGGTGATCGCTTGGTCACTCTTGGAGTTGCAATAGTAACCGGTGCTGATGTTGTAAGCACTGCCTTTGCCTTCTTTACTGCTGGTTCTTTCTCTTTCACTACTGGTGGTTCCTCAGCCGGTGCTATCCTCTCTAGGTAGGTGTCAATTCTCTTCACCTTGGGATCAAGTGGTGAGCCAATAAGGGTAGAGGCATACCCTTCCAGCATGTCGTACATCACCTCATAGCCCATTGGCTCCACTTCTTCCATTCTAGGCTCAACAGCCTCCATTATGCATTTGTCCACCTGGATGGTGAAACAGGTGTCATCTTCATATTTCTTGATGATATCACCTGAGATCCTCATCCTTTGGCTCATTTTTTGTCTAAACTTATCAAAATACTTGTTCAGAATTTCAGGATAACCGGTTCCCACTGCTTGCAATTTATATGTTTGGCAACCGGTTGGTCCGCAGACCACTGAATGTCTCCCACTCCTGGGAAGTATCCTTGAAAGTAAAAGAACAACCTAACCAATAGTTGTCCAAACTTGAACCTCAGTGCATTATCTTGTTTGATTGATTTCAGGTTCAATAGGAGTTGCCTCTGCATACCGGTGCATAGGTCAAATGATGCATCCTCCTTTATCATCTGGTAAGTGGCATTTACCATTGTAGCAGATACAAAGTTAATTCTGCTGGCTGAGAACGTCTGATAACCAATCACCATACATAAATACTTCACCAAATCATCCTTGATTGAATTGACTGTCATGCCACGTGAGTCACTCACTGAACCAGTGAGCTTGGACATTTCAGTTTTTCTAACCGTCCTTAGGGCTGGTACTTCCTATGTATTGCAGAAACTGGTGACTACATGAATTGCCTGTGGCGTGATATCATGCATCCTCTCCAGGTACATTTTGTCACCATGGACTTTGCTCAAAATTATCCTTATATGATCCTCTGCAAAGTCTTCCAGGAAGTATACAACATTATGGAGTTTCTTCTTCTCCAAGATACTATACTCCGGTTTGATTTTCTTATCCTTTCCACAAAACAGACCTAGTTGGGAGTGGATGGCTAGAGACCCTAGGTCTTCAATCTTGCATTCTATGTAGTCAAAAATTCCCTCTTCTACTATCACTCCAGCCAGAACTTGTGATAGGGCATTATACTTTGACTTCCATTGAATAAAACTTTCAAACTCAATAGATGCACTAGAACTGGTATGAGATGTGGAAGCCATTGTAGAAATTTTAAGAACTCGAGAAATACCTTTAAAAACACGCAAATTTAGGGCTTTCCGATTCTCCTTCACTCCTCACTTCGTCGGTAGCTGAATCATCACTTTGTGCTCTCCACTTGACCGTTTTCTATTTGAATTTGAATCTCCTTCGTGGTTTCTCAATTTCTCCAAATCTCTGCTCAAATCGCCTTTTCGTCGCTCTTCTCTTTGAAAAACTTTTCTTCGCTTGAAAACTGATAGTGAGAAATAATTTCAAATATGCTTTTAAACATAGTCCTCACCTACTATCATTAATGCTCCTCCATTAGGGCATAAACCCTAATTTGCCTTTTTACCATTTTCGGTCTTCTACCAAGTGACAAGTATCACATACCAGTTAAGGTCTTTTGCTGGTATAAACTGGGGGTTCGAAAACATTTTGCCGTTTGCTCCCCCTAAGCCTTTTGAAGCTTAGTTTGTCGGTTCTGATATTTCCACACTAGGTGTAGAAACCGGTTCCTCTTCCAACATTACTGGTTTCCTCTTCCAAGTTTTGTTCATGTCCACTTGAACTAATTCAACATCAATTCCTCCTTCTGGAGTGACCGGTATATCATCAGATATACTCTTTTTGCTTCTGCATAATCTTGCAATGTGACCCGGTTTGTTGCAGTGATAGCAAACCAATCCAGGTGCTCTCCAAGGTCCATTGTTCATGTTTCCATTCTTCCTTCTACATGTTGCATTAGTGTGACCATGACCATGACATACCATACAGTTTGCTCTCCATCCTATTGCCGCTTGATAGCCACCGCTTCTTAGCTGATGATTGAAGACATTAAACTGGTTGTGGTTCCAATTCACAAAAGGTTCAGGACCAACTCCTTGGGTCCTTTGAGGATATCTTCCAGTGTTATTCATAACAAACCTGCATTCAAATTCTCTATGCCCAAACTTGTTGCATGCATAACAATGACCATTGAACTTATTGGATCTAGGTACATTGTTAATAAAGTAAGGAAAATTGTTGTAGGCTTTGCTCCTACATACATTGGCAGCGTGTCCTTCTTTAAGACAGTTAAAGCAAATAGGTTTGAATTTTTGCTTACCTTTTCCTTTGAATGTCGGTTGCTTCTTTGATGCTTCAGCATTTGTACCAGAGGTCTCACCTTCCTCATGACTAGAATAGCGAAGTCCATCAGTATTCTTGACCGGTTTGGCCGATTCAAGCTTTTGCTCTAGCTTGATAGTGCTCTTGTTGAACTTAGCAAGTACTTCCTTTGACTCAGAGAGTTCTTTGGAAATAGCAGCATTTGTTTCCATCAGGTTTTCATTCTTAGAGATGGCACTATTCAGTTCACCTTGCATGTTGTCCTTTTCCACTTTGCTAGCATGGAGTTGAGCAGTTAGGGCATTGATCTCTTGTTTTAGCTTGGAGATCTCATGATCTCTTTCTTTTACCAGATCTTAAGCTTTCCTTCGGTTCTCAAGCTCTTGACACATCTGGATAGTCAATCCTTCCAACTCCTTTCTCAGGTTGGAGTTTGATTCATTCAACTTATTTACTTCAGCAATTAGAGCTTCCATGTCTGTTTCATCTGCAAAACTATTTTCAGATAGCTCCATCAACTTTTCTGCATGTTCTCTCCTTTTTGCTTGAGATGCCTTGTATTTGACCATAAGATCATCATAGGCTTGCTCAGACTGAGTGAGCCATAAAGAAAGTTCCCTCAAGGTGTATTCCCCCATATCTCTTTCCAAGTGGTTAAACTTATAGAAAGGTAGGCTCTGATACCAATTGATGAATACTAAGAGGGGGGGTGAATTAGTATACCGAAAAAACACTGTACGTAAACACTTAAACAATCTAAAGATAAACTGGTAAAATAGTGTAACGGACAGACCGGTTATCACACATGCAAACCAAAATGCAAATAAAGCATTCACCCACAAAAGCAATACAACCATAACACAAGATATTTGATGTGGAAACCCAAATGGGAAAAACCATGGTGAGATGGAACTCACAAGTCACTATTTGCAGAATAGAAACTAGACCAGTTAAGGTACCGATTAAGATCTTACAATGTTCTTCACCAGAACAAATCCTGTTAGGAATCTTAATCTCTGTTAGGAGATAAGTTTGATCAAGGACTACCTTGCTAGAGGATTTTAGATTCACAGAGGTGAACCACCTTGTTAGAGGATTTTACAAAAGGCTTTTGGGCCTACCCGGTTAAGGGCTACAGACTTGTCAAAGATGTGAGTAATCAACAAGTGTTTGATCTATCTAATAGCACAGATTGCTCGGTTAGATCCTTGATAGCTCGTTCTTAATGCACTCCTGCATTACTTCAATCTTCTACACATTCATATTCTTTCCAATTCATCAACCACCTTAAACCCTAGCAACAACACAAACTCTTTGCTGCGACCTCATCAACAACCTAAAACCCTAGACATGATGTCCTTATAAAGGAATCTAATTTCATGTAGGTCCAATAGGATTACATAACAATTTCCTAGGTTCAATGAACCTGGACATACTTGGTACCATGACACAAAAAGCACCGTTATAGTGTCGGCACCATCAAACAATCAGTGGATGGTAACTCATCACAAAATGTCGGTTGGTAACTCATCACAGAGCATTACCAGTTCATACAAAATGTTGATTGTCGGTTTGACAAAAATGAAGACTGGTAGAAATGTGTTATGTTGCTTTAATCCCTCGTACCGCTTGGTATACACAAACCACTTGGGATCAACATGCCACTGTAGACCGGTAAACACATTCTGCAAAACATCAATAGTCTAAAGACTATAATACAACATACAGATTGGAATAAATACTGGTTGAGCTTTAACTCATACAAATAAAGGAGAATCTTAATGCAAGTGTGTGTCCATCAATGACAATCACAACATGAACATCAAAAATACCAACAAATGGCATGTAAGGAATTCATGAGAAACCGAAACCATGAACAATATACAAAGACAATTATGGTGAGACAACAATTGTTTTATAATTATCATAAAATAGGAGAGATAACCCCTCAAATGTGTCCTCCAAATATGCAATATGAGATTCTAAACAAAATATGATATACTTGTCAAATACTCATCCCACAAAGTTGAATCTGAAAAACTATGATATTCCTTTTGAGTATGAATGGTGGAAGTCCCAGTTAATGATTCTCCAAAATTAATCAATGAAGATCAAGGATCAACATCTATCTTTGGTTTAGGAGAAGGAGAATCTAAAGAAACCTCATCATCATTTGAATATTCAAATCTCTCCAAAATATCAAACTCTTAAATATTATTGTACTCATATGGTATTTTGGATGTGTAGTGTCATAAATTGTACACCCTTGCTAGGGTGGTACAACTTCACAATTAGGTTAGCACCCACCTTAGTGTGTCTTGCATCTTGCATCTCTAATTCTCATTTAAGCATTTAATTAATTAACTTACTTAAATCTAAGGCCATGTTTCATCATTTTACATATTATAAATTTGAGCCCTTTACCCTAAGTGTGCCCCTATTCATCTTATTCCTCCAATGAATCATTTAATCATAAACCCTAATTATCTCTTATTTTGATCATTTAGGACCGATTTCACATATCAAAACATCTTGAAGTTCTTTAATATTATCACATCTAACGGCCCTAAAAATTTGGTGAAAAGTTGGTCGGACCATGGCGGGAATGCACATGGTCAGCGTCTTTTTTCCCAAAATTTTGGGAGCACAATCCTATGATATAATAATTCTTATCCCCAAAGTATCAGGGGGAAATTGAAATCCTAGGTCAGACTAAACATAAAATTAAGATCTAGGGTTTCATACTTAAGAGCTCTCTTTCTTCATTTGAAGGGGTCTTCGGCTAAGAATCTAAGAGCAGGTTTTTGGATCATAAGAGCCTTCTTTGCAGCGAAAGAGTACATCTTTGAAGTCTTCAAAAAAATTCAACATTTATCCATTAAACATTCATCAAGCATCATTTTATCAATTGGGGGCTTTTGAATATATAGAAGAACAATAGGAGATCACCGACTAACGATTGGCTTGTACCTTCTCCCTTGGGGTTGTGTATGGTTTCATGTTGTTTTTATGTCTTTGCATAAGCTTAATTTTGATTTTAATTCATTCTTTAGATCACTTTGCATTGTGGATTTAGAGAATTTACTTTGTCAATTATAAGAAATTAGGGTTTACTCTTTAAGGTTGCTCTAGGTTGCTTACTTTCATTTTTAGGATCTTGCACACACACAAGGTTCTTGCACACAAATTTTTAGTAGATTATTAGCTATTTGTGGAGGTAGAAATCACCAACATGGGGGTTTGACTAAGGCAAAACCCTATATAGCCACCCCAAGCCCTCTTTTTTAGCTTAAGGTACAAGTTCATATCTGAGCGTTGCTGGAAGTTTCAGGACCGGAAGAGCACACAAGGACAATTTTGGGTTGTAGATCTTGGTATAAAATCCAAGGATAGGGGCATGGTGCCCTGCTCCTACCCTCTATTAGCAAGACTTGGCAGAACAACACTTTGCAGGCTCCAAAATCCTTCCTTTTAGTTTCAGTTCTAGAATTGCAGAATCAGGATAATGGTGTGGCACCCTGGTCCCCGACATTTCTGTCCAAATTTCAAACATAGGTGCACCTCGGATTTTACCTTCTGATCTGTATTTTGCAGCAGTATATCAGTTGTTCTTTGATCTGAATTCTTAAATTAGGGTTTGCTTGCTTATTTTCTTTCTAGGTTA
Source organism: Cryptomeria japonica (assembly GCF_030272615.1). Taxonomy (NCBI): domain Eukaryota; kingdom Viridiplantae; phylum Streptophyta; class Pinopsida; order Cupressales; family Cupressaceae; genus Cryptomeria; species Cryptomeria japonica. The sequence goes on from NC_081413.1 coordinate 165,602,244, forward strand.
GATTGCATTTTGCATCATTCCTCTCTCATTTACAACAAAGGAATAGAAAACCTAAGGCGTAATCCATGGCTCTCTCTTTCTCATAAGAAGTAGCTGATGTGTGTTATCTCCCTAGACTCTTTAGTATTCTATGAGTATGTATGAGAGTGGGATTAGGGTTTCCATACTTAGTCTCACTTTTTCCCCTACACAAGATGAAGCATCAAGAGGTACAAGACAATTTGAAATAGGATCATCTAGGAATGTTTGTGTACCAGGCTCTCCATATATCCCCCAAAATTTATTTCAAATAAAATGAGTATACTCAATGTGTGCTATGAAATTTAAGATGTCATCATCAACATGGAAAAATATTACTCCTAAGACATGATCATTTCTACAATTACAACTAAATTTATTACAAGAAGTGCCTAAGTAGGGAAAAAGACCATACAAATGTGGCAAAAGATGAAGCCAATGGAGATGTTTCAAGATAGGTTGTTTCTGCACTATTTATAGTTTCCCATTTTTAATATAATCAAATAAAAGTGAAATGAAAAACCCATAATGAACTTGTTGTTCCTTCGCAACTCTTGCCCCACTTTCTCAGTTGAGCAAGTGGGGACCCCCTTTTCTATTTTTGGGATTTTGTTCTGATTTTCCTCTATTGATTTTTTTCTTTTCATTTATTTCTCTTCTCCTTCTTCCCCTTTCACTCTTTTCTCTTGTCATTTTTTTCCCTTTCAAGCTTTCGAGGATCAGGATTTGGGTGTTGCTAGCTCATATTAGGGGCTTAGCAACCTCAACCACTAACCCCACCTTTGTTACTTATGTGTTTCTCCGACCAATGTCTGGGATTCTCATCCTTGATATCTGGTGCCCTCTTTTAATGATCAAGCATCAAGGGTGCTAGGGTTACATATCCTCATGCACCCTCGACCCCCAACCCTCAATAGGGGGTCAATGCCCTACCTACCCTATAAAGTGAATTTAATGCACTCAATGCCTATAATTACCCAATTTGAGGGTTCATTTAGTCACATTGTTTTTATTATTTGGCAGATATATTTTAAGGTTTTAAGGCAATACAGAGGCTAGTGTTTCTTTTCAATGTGATTACGCAAATTCTTGAGCTTCCTATCATTATAGTCAAGCTTCGAGCTTATTTTTCCAGGATTGGAGGTAGGATTTGCCTTTATTTTCCTTCCTTTTCACATTTTGGTTTGGTTTTTTTCCTATTTCCTTTTTTATTGTGTGTGGAGATCCCCTATAGGTTTCTGCATCATTTTTCTTTATCCTTTGGTTTTGTTTGTTTATTGTATCCCTATGGCATTTATTCCCCCATCCTTCCACATTGTGTGGGGATGTCATTAGGTTTTCTTTCTTGTCTTTAACCTAACATCCTTGGAATAGTGTGAATGCCCCATAATCACAGTAATTCTAAAGTATTTGAGAATTAACGCATTAGATTAAATGGAATAGCTAGACCTCTATCTAGATTTAATTCTATCTAGCAAAATGAGCAATCCACAGACCTTGAAACTCTAAGCCCTAGACTCAAAATAACCCTACAACTTCTATCATTAGTGTAGTATTGACCAAACCAAATAGGGTTTTATCTACAAAAAATTAAGGTTGTCAATTGGGGAAGTTGCAAGAGGAATCCACTAAGTGAAATTTGGACTTGTTTGAAGTATCAAAAATTTGCGTAGAGAAAAAATGACTTAACTTAATACCCCACCCTCAATCTTGACAAACATATTAATCTATGGGGGTCAAAGGTTCATAGTGCTAAAATGGATCAAGGACGTCACATCCTCGATCCCCAATTTTGATGCTTGTATAAGTATCGGGTTTCAAGGATGTCACATCCTCAATACCCAAAAAGGTGTTAAAGGTGTGACACCCCCAACCCTTGAAACCATAATTACACCCATTTGTTGAATATCCCAGACAATTGAGAGGGGGAATCAATTGTCAATTAAAATATTTTACTTATTCTGTAGAAATAGATCCAGTAAACTAATTCCTAATTACTTAACCATAAACAGATATAAGCATCAGAGAGAACACACATGAAACATACACAATGAAACACCAAATTTTACATGGAAAACCCAAGAAGGGAAAAACCATGGATAATTCTAATTCTCAAGTATAAAACACATGTTAGGGTGACACCGATTAAGGTGATTTTCACAATAGCTGGATCACTACTAGAATTCCCATTGTAGGTGAGCTCATTACCCATCTAAAACCATCAGAAAAGGTATCACTGCTCATAACAAGAAGAAAAAGAAAGAAAGAATCCACCACTAAAGCACAACTGTCATAACACTACAATGTCGAAAGAAACCTTTGGCTCACTGCCTTTGGTACTATACAACAACAACACACTACCACACTACACAACCACAACTTCACATAGCCTCACACAAATTCATACCAATAGAAAATAGATTTTATTTTCAAATCCACTTGCTTCTATATCTTTCACATTACAATCATCATTTATTTATACTAATCTCTAAAATAAGAAGTTTATCAAGTTGGCCAAAGAAATTTCTAGAACACAATTTGAAATAGGTCTACATTAAACATTCCCATGGTGGAAAAGAATAAAAAGTGGACAACACCGCAATGAACTACATCAATCAAAAAAATACGTTATTCATACGACATAACCATCGAAGAAAAAACATAAACATTCAAGGTCAATTGGACCTAGAATTAGCATATCCACAACCACGACTCTAGCGCACATCATCATATCCCAAATTAGGATAACAAAGATAAAGTCATGAGTAGCATAAATCCAAGTTATAATCAATAAAACCGGAAATGTGGAGCACTGCAAACACTATTAAATATCATCACCATTGAGAATACTTTTGAATCACAACTTCTAGAACACCTAATCATAAGCATGACATCCTGAGGCAACATCCAACAACGTACCAAAACTCCATGATTACAAAATTACAACATATCTGAAATGCAGAGCACAAACCAATCACTGAAACATAGAATCTGTATGTTGACATCAATGACAACCATACTAACACACCATCAACTTCACATTTAGAACAATCTCCCCCTTTTTCATTGATGGTAACATTCATCAACGACAAACACTCAACCATCTTCAGATTCCACACAGCTCCCCCTAAGAGGAAGCCTCAATCATTAGTCCAAGATGAAATATATAAGAAGTTCCCTGGAATAATGCACTACTAAATGCAATAGATCAAACTAGGAAGGGGTATTACTCCCAACTTTTGTCGGACATACCCAAAAGTATCTTTACACAAAGTCTTCATAAAGATATCTACAACCTACTTTTTGGTAGGAACATACTCAATTATTACTTCATTGCCCAACACCTTCTCCCTTAGGAAGTGATACCGAATAGAGATATGCTTTGTTCTAAAATGCAATACTAGATTCTTAGAGGTATATATCGCACTTGTATTATCACACATGATTGAGATCGGTTCATCAAACATCACACTAATATCCTTCAATTTTTGTTTCATCCAAAGTATCTAAGTGCAACATGATGCAGTTGCAATGTATTCAACTTTTGCGGTTGATAAAGATATACAGTCATGCTTTTTACTTAACCATGTTGGTACTCTTTATGTCATCAATACTTCTTACCCAATCTGCATCAATATAAGCTTTTAGAGTAAAAACTAATCCTCTAGGATACCACAATCCAAAATCTTTTGTACCTTTTAGATATCAAAAAATTCTCTTTAATGCAATAACATGTGACTCTTTTAGATCTTGTTGAAATCTAGCTGCAACGCAAATAGCATACGTGATATCTGATCTGGTAGCAATCAGGTATAATAGTCCTCCAATCATTTATTTGTACTTGCTTCCATTGGTCTTAGGAGAAATATCACCATCAATTAACTTACATCAGGTTGTCATGTGAGTATATACCAGTTTAGAAATCTCCAATCGAAACTTTTTCAATAACTCTCTAACATACTTTGACTGAGAAATAAAAATACCTTTACTATTTTGATTCACTTGCACTTGCAATCCAAGAAATAAATTCAACTGGCCAATAATAGACATTTCAAATTCTTTTTGCATTTCACCAGCAAACTTCTTGCACATTTCATCATTCCCTCCAAATATTATGTCATCCACATATACAACAACAATTAGTATCTTATTTTATTCAACTTTAAAGCAAAGATTGTTGTCAGCGGACCCTTTTTGAAAATCTTGTTTCAATAAGTACTTGTCTATCCTTCCATACCAAGCTCTAGGTGCTTGCTTCAACCCATATAGTTCGTTCTTCAATCTACAGACAATATCTAGATCATCTAACAACTTAAATCCTTCTGGTTGCTCAATGTAGACTTATTATTTTAGTTCCCTATTCAAATATGCTAACTTCACATCCATTTGGTAAATTTTAAAATCTTTATATCCTGCAAAAGCCAAAAACATCCTAATAGCTTCCATTACGGCAACATGAGCATAAGTCTCTTTAAAATAAATGCCTTCAACTTGAGTGTAACCTTTGCATACCAATCTTGCCTTATTTCTTACAACACATCCATCTTCATCCAGCTTATTCTGAAACACCCACTTTGTTCCAATAATATTCTTATCTCTCAGTCTAGGGACTAGTTCCCAACTCTGATTTTTCTCAAATCAATCTAACTCTTCTTTCATATCTTTCATCCAATTATGATCTTTACATGATTCTTCAAGTGTCTTAGGTTCAACTTAAGAAATTAAACACAAAAGAACGTGTTCTTTAACATATTTACTTCTTGTAATAGCACCTTTGTTCTTATCTCCGATAGTTTGATTTTGGGTGATTCTTTTGTACATACCTTAGAGTTATAGATATAGCTATCGGAGCAACCTGACTTTATTTTACCTTATCTTCTTCTTTATTCCTCTCTTCTTCTTTGTTTGAAAACTCAACATATATATATATATATATATATATATATATACCAAAGTCTTTGGAAATATTTTTGTCAATCTTCACATTTATACTTTCAACAATTTTATTCAATCTCTTATTCTAACATCGGTAATCCTTGCTCTTATTGGAAACTTGATGGAATTGATTATAATGTTCTGACACGGATGTCAACACTCGCTGCTTTGGTTGTTTACTAGTATCTGGTTGGTCTCGGTAGGATGATTGGTTTCTAGTTGGTAAGATCATGTTGATCTAGTATAGTCTGATATGCTTTGGCTTATGGAATTAGCTTAGATTTTCTATTCATGCTACTCAGATATATGATCATGCAGCTGGTATTGATTTGGTGATCAGATGCTATCTTATATGTTGGTAAGCCTGGTTTATTGATTTGGTGAGGGTTTCACCAGCAAAGCTTTGTTGAAGAGCTTTTCATATTATGCACAAGTGGTGTTGGTGCAGATTCTAGAAGGGATTCAGGATGCTTATGGTGATCATTTTTTAGCCTTGATTGATTGGGATCATTGTTTTAGTGTGTGCGGACCTAAATTGGGTCTAGTGCTATCTAGGTTATGGACCGGCTTAATGTAGCGTGTTGTTGGAACTTCTCATTGTGTTTTCGAGATGATTAATGGGTTGGATGATATTTGTTTGGTCTCGGGCTGACATGTTTTATAATTATGTAATAGATTTTATTATTTGGGTGGCCACCTAATTATTTAAGGTCTAGGGTTTGTATATATATATATGTGTGTGTGTATGATCTCATTGTAGATCATGGTATGCAAGCGAATAATGTAATAATCATTCATGCAGAGGATTTGGTCGATCATAGGTGATCAATTTGGGTTTATGCAAGAGGTTTAAGACCTCTGGTATTGAGGTTAATCGGAACTGTACTCAGGCATAGGAGATTCTATTATTGCAGTTCATTCTTCCTTCTAGATTGTAGTCTGGATTTCTTATGTAGTTAGTGAGACTCCTTTTATAATGAGCAGTGTGCTCTAGGTTGTTGGCCTTCCTGCAAGTGTAGGCTCCTCAATTTGTAATCACATACTTACTGCAGAAGTATTATCTAACTATGGGTAGGCTTCCCACTGTGGTTTTTCCCTTCACCGGGTTTTCCACGTACAAATCTTGGTGTGATGTGGATGGTAACTATTCTGTAATTGTTGATTGTGCTTAATTGGTATATTTTTTTATTCTGGTAATTGGTTTATGTATTCCGGTATTGATCTTATATGTTTCGATAATAAAGTTTTAAATACTTAAGGTTTTGGTAATCTGGTGACAACTGATTCACCCCCCCCTCCTCTCTCAGTTGTCCTCTGGTTATTTGAAATGTCTAATAATTGGTATCAGATCTCTGGTCCTCTCTACAAAAGCTTAACAGCTTGAGGAAGATCCTATGGAATCTAAGAGTTCAAGTTCATCTAGTTCATCACAACTATCTTCTAGAGAGAAATTCCTAGGCTTGATGGAACAAATTATAGAGTATGGAAGATTCAGATGGAGACTCATCTGAGATTTCTTGGTAAGGAAATTTAGGAGATCACTGAGAATGGTATAACCCCTTTTAATCCGACATCTGGCAATCCTCCTTTGACAAACTTGGATAAGGAGCTTGAGAATGATTGTAGAGCTAGAGAAGCCATCTTATGTGCACTTTCTGATCTGCAAATAATGGGATTGATTGACAAATCAACAGAAAAAGCTATATGGGACAAGTTGGAGACTCTAAATGAAGGTGACCCTACTATTAATATTTCTAAACTTGGTGGTTACCGAGTGAGATATGAAAATTTGAAGATGGAAGAAGATGAAAGGATTACTGCATTTATGGAAAGGGTAAATGAAATTATCATGGGAATTCAATGTTGTGGTGGATCTCTGAGTGAAGATGAAATAGTTTATAAAGTTTTGAGAGCTTTACCATCGGCTTATAAGATGAAGGCTAATGCAATTAATGAATTGAGAACAATAGAAAATACTTTTATCAATAGGGATACCTTGGTTGGGAAATTATCTGCTTTTGAGCTTGAAGAATTTGGACCTTCTAGAGCTCTGAAGTCTGAACCTGATTTTCATGCATTTAAATCATCAACCGACAAGCAAGATTTGTATGCAAAGGAATTGGAAGATATGAAGAGGAAAGTTGAAGAATTTGAGCAACTTGAAGCCATATTTTCTAGAAGAGTACCTAAAGGACCGGTAGGAAGTAAGTATGAAGGAGAATCACCCTTTAAATGGTTTGCATTAATAAGATAGGTCATTTTGCATCTAGATGTCCTAAAAGGAATTCAAGATTTGAAGAAATAGCTAGAAGATCTTTTAAGCCTAACCCTGAATATCAGAAAAAACATAAGTATAGGAGAAACGGAGATAAATCACGTTACTTTGCTGATGAGGAAGGTGTGACTAATTTTGATGATGAACCAGCACAAGACTCTTCTATTGGTTCCAGCAATGGAAAGGAATAGGTGTTCCTGGTTATCAAGGAATATGATCCGGTACTGAAAGGGAATCTACCTAAATAAAAGGCCCTTACTACTAAAATTGAAGATAAGGATGAATTGGTAATTGACAATGGATTTTCACATCATATCTGGAGATAAAAGGAAGTTTCTATCTTTGCAAGAATTTGATGGCAGTTTGGTCAGATTTGGGGATGACAAAGCATGCATGATCAAAGGAAGAGGAACTATATCATTAGATGGTAATAACAATACTGATAATGTTTATTATGTTGAAGGTTTAAGGCATAATCTTTTGAGTGTAGGACAATTGGTGGATAAGGGACTTCAATTACAATTCAAGGATGGAAAATACAAGATCATTAATAGATATGGATTGGAGATTACTACCGATACTCAGAAAAATGGTAATATATTTCATTTGAATTCCGGTGAGAAGGAATGTTTGATTGCACGAATTGATGAGAGTTGGCTTTGGCATAAAAGGCTATGTCATGTAAATTTTGATTGCATGGTAAAGATTAGTTCAACTAAGCAGTTAGAGGCATACCTAAGATTGTGAAGCCCTATAATCTGGTATGTAAATAATTTCAAATGGGAAAACAGGTCAGAACCTCTTTTAAGAGTATATAAGACAAATATAATGGTGTTCTTGATCTTATTCATACTAATTTGTGTAGTCCTACTAGAATCAAAAGTTTTCAAGGTGATAGATATTTTATGCTAATCATTGATGATTATTCTAGAATGATGTGGGTTACTTTTCTAAGAGAGAAATCTAACGCTTTTGAAAAGTTTAAAATCTTTAAAGCTAAGGTTGAAACTAAGATAGGATTGAAGATTAAGTGTTTAAGGTCATATCATGGTGGAGAATTCACATCCGATGAGTTTAATAACTTTTGTGAGAAGCATGGCATAAGGAGACAATTTTATGCTCCCTAGACACCTCAGCAGAAAGGAATTATGGAAAGAAAGAACAGAACTATCTTGGATGTTGCTAGAACCATGATGATGGAAGCTAATCTACCTCATATCTGCTGGAGAGAAGTAGCGAGCATAGCAGTTTATACATTCAAAAGAGTTCATATCAAAGGAGAAACCAGTAAGACACCTTATGAGCTATGGTTTGGCAATACACCTACTGTTAAGTAATTCAGAATCTTTGGTAGTAAATTTTATATCAAGAGAGATGATTTCATTGGCAAGTTTGATCCTAGATGTGATGAAGGAATATTTCTTGGTTATTCTAATGAAAGAAAAGCATATAGATGTTATAACAAAAGATTGCAAAGAATTGTGAGAGCACTAATGTCGAGGTGGATAAACAGAATAGAAGTCAAATAAGAACTTATGAAAAAAAAATGACAGTGGAAATGATCTTTACTGAACTAGTAACACCTTTGCCAGAATAGAATGTTGAACCAGTTACTCCGACAGTATCAGAAAATTTAACATTTACTGAAGATCAAGGAAGAGGAACAAAGAATTAGAAGACTCCTAGGTATGTAAGTTTGAATCATTCAGAAGATCAGATCATTGGGGATAATAACAAAGGAGTGATGACAATAAGAAGATTGGTAGCTGATGAGGTATGTTTAATCTCTCAAGTTGAACCAAGTATTAGTAATTGAAGCATGTAAAGATGAATGTTGTATGAAAGTTATGGAAGAAGAATTAGATCAGATAGAAAAGAATAACACATGGAATTTAGTTTTTGGCAGAGGAAGAACCGGTATCAGACAGAGCATAACAGCAAACTCATCTAGCATTTTGATGCAAGTTGTAAGAGTTCATTTTTGTGTTTACAGCAATGTTGTAGTCAATGTGTCTACATTTTTGTTGAGCAGTGAGCTCTAGGTAGCTGGCCTTCCTGCATGTGCAGGCCCCTTATTTACTAAGTAATATTTATTCATATGGCCAGTGAGTAAATATTGTGGGTCACAAATCCCACCGAGGTTTTTCCCTTACCGAGTTTCCTCGCTAAAATATTTGTGTTATGGTGTGCATTGATGTTGATTCCTTTGTTTCTCTTTACTGCATTATTAATTGTTTACCGGTATGTTAATCTCAGTTACAAAATTGAAAATAAGTTTAAATATTTCATTAACCAGTCTGACATTGATTCACCACCCCCCCCCCCACCCCCCCCCCTCTCAGTGTCTTTGGGATTAATCAATTATCTAACATTTAGTTCCCCAACCTAAAAATAAGAATGTTATTGGAACTAAATGGGTTCTTAGGAATAAATTAAATGAAGTTGGACAAGTTGTGAGGAATAAAGCTAGATTGGATTGTAAAGGACATTCTCATAATGAAGGAATTGATTATGGTGAAACCTTTGCACCAGTAGCTAGGATTAAAGCTGTAAGATTATTTCTTGCCTATGTTGCACATAAAAACTAAAAGGTTTATCATATGGATGATAAGTGTTCTTTTCTGAATGGGGATCTTGATGAGGAAGTTTATATTGAGCAACCTGGCCACTTTTCACTTTCAGATGATAAAAACATGGTTTGCAGGTTAAAGAAAGCCTTATATGGATTGAAACAGGCACCTATAGCTCAGTATGCAAGGTTGAAGAAATATCTTTTAAAACTTGGTTTCACTGAAGGTAATGCTGATAGTAATCTATATTATAAAGGCACTGATGATGATATATTGATTATTGAGCTCTTTGTTGATGACATCATTTTTGGAGGTGAGGATAAGTTGTGCATAGAATTTTCAAACAATATGAAGATTGAATTTGAGATGTCTATGATTGGGGAAATGATTTTTTTCTTAGGTTTGTAGATTACTCAGACTAATAAATGTATTTTCATCTATCAAACAAGTGTGTTAGGGAGTTGTTGAAGAAATTTGGTCTTGAAAATTCTAAACCGGTTGGTACTCCTATGGTTACAAGTGAGAAATTGGAAAAGAAAGATGAATCAGCACCAGTAAATCCTACAAGATACAAGTGTTAGTCCCAACCAGTGCTGAGAGGGGAGGGGTGAATCAGCATTTTGCCAATTTTAAAAAATTAAAATCTTTTAACTCAAGTCAGCACTAACTTAATATTCATCAATACAAACAGTTATTGCAAAAGAACATGCATGCATGCAAAGATACACAGTAACACCAAGATTTATCTCGTGGAAACCCAAATGGGAGAAAGCCACGGTGTGAGTAGAAACTCACAAAATTTGCACTCTTCTGGAGTACGCCCAGTGAGGAGCCATCCCTATTAGGAGATTACAAAGACATTGTTATATGCCACCCGGTTAAGGGATTTTATTTAAGGTTTGTTTGTTCCTTTACCCTGTTAAAGGTAGCCTTGTTAAAGGACTTAGGATCATCAATTAAGATGTCACCCGATTAAGGGATTTTACAAAGGGACCTGTTAAAGTCCACCCGATTAACGGATTTGAGTTGCAATGGGTAGAAAGCAACAAGAAGTTGATCTGCTGGAATAGCTACTGATAGCTTGATCAGATCACAATGAAAGTCATACTCTATCTGCACTGGTTGTTTCTTATCTGCACTACACCGGTTCTCTTCTTATACCCTCATCTGATGCAGAGTATCTATCACAAACCATAAAACCTGCATTCAAGGGTAGACTTTAAACTTGAATCAAGAGGCATATAAAAATATGAATCACTCTTCTCAACTCCAAAACGATTTAAAAAGGTTATATTAAATCCCTACAAACCTTAATTCAAGATTTTAGATCATAAAATTCACCATAACATGAGAGAACAAATTCTTATTTGCCATGGAATACCCTAGTTTAGGGTTTCATCCTTTAAAAACTGTTTTCACCAAAATAATCACAAAATATTCAATTCTTAACCAAATTAAGTAAAAAAAAAAAAATTGGAAAGAAGATTCAGAGACCTTTCCAACAAATATATTCTTTCTTCATTACTATTCCTCATGTGACCACACCAAATGTTGCAACCAGACTATTGCTGCCTTCACCAGTCTGCCTTTCACCATGAACCGTAACAAACAATCATCAATAACATTTTACATATTACTTATAAAGAGAATCTCTTTAGTTAGAATTTATTTTACTGTGTTAAACAAGTTCTCTCCAAATTTCAGCCAAATCCAACGGTTAAATCAAAAGTTATGAAAATTTTCTTTAAAATAGGTAACCCTTGGCAAGGTTTTGACAATTATTGTAAAAACAAACAAATCTTGCCAAATACTCCACAAAAATGAGTAAGAAAGGATTCATCTGAAATATATTTTATTAATCTACCATTCAATAAAATCTAAATATAAAAATTACACAAAATGTGATCCTCCATGGATCTATGACAGTCACAAATTCCTTAAAACCTCATGACAGTTTGAGGATTTGATGGATAATCTTTGTCAAATCCCCTCCAAACTGATCTACCTTCTTGATTTCAACCAAACATGGTTTTATAAACCATTTCCAACTCCTTTCTAATTACTCCAACCACCTCATAACCAATGGATTTTATTTTTGCACTTTTTGGCAATATTGCAACTTTGCAATTTTTACAATTTTTTACATAAATGACTCTAACTCTTACATGGACACTTTTAAAACTTCAATATGGACCAAATATGATATCTTTGGACAAAATGGATCATTTAGCCTTACATATTATGATTCAATTGACTCAAATAACCTTAATACATTATGAATGACTCAAATACAATAAATTGTTCATATTATGACTTTTGACCTCCTGGTATGCTTGTGTGCTTAGGTGTCTCTGCACCATACTCCCAACCTTGAAAAGTTTCCAAGTCCCTTGGAAACATGGGTAAAATGACCTACAAGAAAAAATTTGAGTGAAATTTTCACCTTTGTCTTCATCTTTACCTCTTTATGCCTCTTTATGCTTCTACTCTCATCTTCTTTATGTTGCTTCTTCCTTCTCAAACAATCTCTTTGTGACTCCTACCACTGGATTTTGTAGTGGTTGTCACCCAAGTGCTTTTACCAACCATCAATCCACCTCTCCATGCTACATCACCTCACCAACAACCTCCTTGCCTCACCTAGGAGTTCTCCTCTTTGCATCTCTCCCTAGTCTCTTGGCAATCAATGGACCATCCCCTGGCCCTAGACCATCCCTTTGGCCCTTGACAGACAGACCTTGTCTGCCTTCTTGCAGCTAGATGGATGAGCACCTTACAACCAAAAACTCATCAGCAAAAACCAAATAATAAATCCTTCATGGCTAGGTCCTAGTGTGGATTGCCTCCTTCGGCACTCTACCCACACACACAAGCTCTTCTAGCTCTGATACCAATTTGATGCAGAGCATCTATCACAAACCATAAAACCTGCATTCAAGGGTAGACTTTAAACTTGAATCAAGAGGCATATAAAAATATCAATCACTCTTCTCAACTCCAAACCAATTTAAAAAGGTTATGTTAAATCTCTACAAACCTTAATTCAAGATTTTAGATCATAAAATTCACCATAACATGAGAGAACAAATTCTTATTTGCCATGGAATACCCTAGTTTAGGGTTTCATCCTTTAAAAACTGTTTTCACCAAAATAATCATAAAATATTCAATTCTTAATCAAATTAAGTAAAAAAATAATAATTGGAAAGAAGATTCAAAGACCTTTCCAACAAATATATTCTTTCTTCATTACTATTTCTCATGTGACCACACCAAATGTTGCAACCGGACTGTTGCTGCCTTCACCAGTCTGCCTTTCACCATGAACCGTAGCAAACAGTCATCAATAACATTTTACATATTTCTTATAAAGACAATCGCTTCAGTCAAAATTTATTTTACTAAGTTAAACAAGTTCTCTCCAAATTTCAGCCAGATCCAACGGTTAAATCAAAAGTTATGAAAATTTTCCCAAAAATAGGTAACCCTTGGCAAGGTTTTGACAACTATTGTAAAAACAAACAAATCTTGCCAAATACTCCACAAAAATGAGTAAGAAATGATTCATCTGAAATATATTTCATTAATCTATCATTCAATAAAATCTACATATAAAAATTACACCAAATGTGATCCTCCATGGATCTATGACAATCACAGATTCCTTAAAACCTCATGACAGTTTGAGGGTTTGATGGATAATCTTTGTCAAATCCCCTCCAAAGTGATCTACCTTCTTGATTTCGACCAAACATGGTTTTATAAACCATTTCCAACTCCTTTCTAACTACTCCAACCACCTCATAACCAATGGATTTCATTTTTACACTTTTGTTGCACTTTTTGGCAATATTGCAACTTTGCAATTTTTACAATTTTTGACATAAATGACTCTAACTCTTACATGGACACTTTTAAAACTTCAATATGGACCAAATATGATATCTTCGGACAAAATGGCTCATTTATCCTTACATATTATGATTCAATTGACTCAAATAACCTTAATACATTATGAATGACTCAAATACAATAAATTGTTCATATTATGACTTTTGACCTCCTTGTATGCTTGTGTGCTTAGGTGCCTCTGCACCATCATCTTTGCACTTTTTCAGTCCTCTACTCATACCCTCGGCTCTACAATTTGCTGGTCTACTTCACACACACTCTACTCTGCTAAACCATTTAGCACTTCCTCACTCTTCACTCTGCACTTTGGATCGCCTCTCACTGGATCTGCTCTTTGCAAAAATTTTGATCAAGAAGTTTTGTATGAACTCAAAATACTTTATACACTCTTTGTTGTTAGCTTCAGGTGTTTCCTTAATCAATGCAATCACATATTTTGATAGATTTCAAATTCAAATTCTCTCACTCTTTCTCTGATCGCCCTACAACATTTCCACCAACTACTCATCCAAATTTGCCACTGCATCTTCCAAAAATAGTGACTTCTAGTCGAGTCTAGTCTTTTAAATGTGAACAAGAAAATCCACAAGTAATCATGGCCTAACTGCATGATGACTGAAGTTGACTTCACCAACCTTTAGTTTTTCATTGACACAAACTCACCAACTCACATTTTGCCATCGCAACTGTGCAACAGATCATTGCTCCGAGATTTATGGTGACTGCCTATCTTCCTTTTGCTTCACTAGTCTACCGATATCCCACTGCGGTCTTCATTACTAGTTCATCCTTTGATACCAATTTGTAGTATTCCATCGGGCCTCTTAGCCTATTTGCCAATGAGGTTCTGGTTTGCATAGAACCTCAAGCCTTCTTGCCTAAGTCACCTTCTGTGACTTCATCATCATCAAAAATGGCCAACTTGAAGACCTAACCTTAACACTGATCTTCTTGAATGAAAGGTTGGTTAGTTTAGTTTGTCTTACCTTGAGCCTATTGAACCTTGATCATCTATCTCTGATTTTGCATGTTATTTACAAGCCATCACCTTTGCTACTAAGATACACCACTCCACCGGTCAATATTAGTCATCAATGACAAATCTCAGCTAATAAACCGATTCACTGGATTAACCAGTTTTGTCAATGCCAACAACAAGTCTATGATTGGAGGTCTGCTATATTTGACTCAGACTAGACCAGATATAATGAATGTAGTTTTCATTGCATCAAGATATCAAAGTGATCCTAGAGAAAATCATGAGAGTGCGATGAAAAGGATTTTTAGGTACTTACAAGGAGCATTTGAATATGGTTTGTGGTATCCTAAAGATGATGACTTTACTTTATGTGTATATACAGATGCAGATTGGGCAGGTGATGTTGATGATCGGAACAACACTTTCGGTGGAGCTTTCTTTCTTGGAAAGAAACTTATTTCACGAATCAACAAGAAACAATCATGTACTTCCTTATCTACTATTGAAGTTAAGTATGTTGTTGTTGCTACTAATTATATACAAGTTTTATGAATGAATAAAATGTTAAAGGACATAAAAGTGCATTGCAATGAACCACTCTAAGAAAAAGCACATTTCACTGTGATAACTTTGCTTCTATAAACCACTCTAAGAAAAAGCACATATCTATCAAATGCAACTTCTTGAAAGAAAAGGTGGAAGAAAATGATGTTAGATTGGTTTATGTGAACACTAAAGAGGAGATTGCAGACATCTTCACTAAACCTTTGCCTAAAGAATCATTTGAGTACCTCAGAGACATATTAGGGGTTTTTGCCCCTCTGGTAGAAACCTGATTGATTCTATTTGGCATCAATTCGGTATGCATTATCAGAGCTATTATTCATTCTAGATTGATGATGTGATTCTACTACTCGGGGGGAGTAGTTAGTCTTGTGATTCAGAGGTTTATGATTTTGCTTTGATATTTATGTCAGATTATTCATGTGAAAAACTTAAGGAGTTATATACATTAGGGGGAGAAATTTGCAGAACTTAACTGAGATATCATCTACAACGAGAGTATGAATCAGAACTTCATTGCTATATTCTTATGTGGGATATTTGTTTGGCATTTCTTGGCACTTGGATTTTTTTCACATCTAGTGTTGCCATCAAATCCAAAGGGTGAGATTGTTAGCAATTTGATGGAATTGATTATGATGTTTTGACATTGATGTCAATACTAGTTGCTTTGGTTGTTTACGGGTATCTGGTTGGTCCTGATAGGATGATTGGCTTCTGGTTGGTAAGATCATATGATCTGGTGTGCTTTGGCTTATGGAATTAGCTTAGATCTGCTATTCATGCTACTCAGATATATGTTCATTCACTTGGTATTGATTTGGTGATTGGATGCTATCTTATATGCTGGTAAGCTTGGTTTATTGATCCAGTGAGGGTTTCACCGGCAGAGCTTTGTTGAAGATCTTTTGATATTATGCATAAGTGGTGTTCGTGCAGCTTCTAGAAGGGATTTAGAATGTTGATGGTGATCGTGTTTGAGCCTTGACTGATTGGGATCACTTATTTAGTGTGTGTGGACCTAAATTGGGTCCGGTACTATCTAGGTTATGGATCGGCTTAATGTAACATGTTGTTGGAACTTCTCGATGTATTTTTGAGATGATTTATGGGTTGGATGATATTTGTTTGGTCTTAGGCCAACATGTTTTATAATCATGTAATAGGTTTTATTGTCTAGGTGGCCAACCTAATTTTTAAGGTTTAGGTTTTGTATATATATGTGTATGATATCATTGTAGATCATGGTATGCAAGTGAATAATGTAATAATCATTCAATCAGAGGATTTTTTCGATCATAGGTGATTGAGTTGGGTTTATGCAAGAGGTTTAAGACCTACGATATTTAGCTTAACTAGAATTGTACTCAGGAATAGGAGATTCTATTATTGTAGTTCATTCTTCCTTCGAGATTGTAGTCTGGATTTTTTATGTAGTCAGTGAGACTCCTTTTGTAATGAGCAGTGTGCTCTAGGTTGTTGGCCTTCCTGCAAGTGCAAGCTCCTTAATTTGTAATCACATACTTACTGCAAAAGTATTATCTGACTGTGGGTAGGCTTCTCATTGTGGTTTTCCCCTTTACTAGGTTTTCCACATACAAATGTTGGTGTCATGTGGATGGTAACTATTCTCTAATTGTTGCTTGTGCTTAATTGGTATATCTATTATTCTGGTAATTGGTTTATCTATTCCATATTGATCTTGTATGTTTTGGTAATAAAGTTTTAAATGCTTAAAGTTTCGGTAATCTGGTGACAACCTAATTTACCCCCCCCCCCCCCTAGTTGTCCTCTGGTTATTTGAATTGTCTAACATCTCTTTGTATAATATCCTAGGAATATACCTTCATCTACTCTATTGTCAAACTTTCCAATATTTCCTTCATCTCTCCGGACGTAGCATTTACTTCCAAATACTTCTAAATACTTAGTTCATAGAATTTTTACATACCATAACTCATATGATGTCTTCCCATATTTATTCTAAAATAGAACTTTATAGAGATTGTATATTGCAATATGTATTGCTTCTCTCCAGTAAACTTCTGGTAGGTTTTCTTCTTTGAATATAGTTCTAGTTGCCTCTTGTATAGTCTTGTTTATTCTTTCCAATACACCATTCTGTTGGGATCTCCCAGGGGTAGACATATGTCTCCTAAACCCATATTTATCACAAAAAGTATCAAATTCATCAAAAACAAACTATCCTCCTCTATCAGATCTTAAGCATTTGATTCTTCTGTCAACTTCATTTTCAACTCTAGCTTTGAATATCTTAAATTTTTCTAATGCCTCTAACTTTTCTCTTAAAATGTAACCCAATTCATTCTAGAATGATGATCAGTTAAGAGCATGGAATACCCCTCACCTTGTAAACTCCTTGTTCTGGTTGAACTGCATAAGTATGTGTGCATCAAATCTAACGGTCATGTAGAAAATTGTTCCTTTCCTCTGAATGTTCACTTTGTCTATTTTCCCACTTGACATTCTTTGCAAACACTGTTATCCAATTTAGTCAATCTTGGTAAGTGTCTCACATCTCTTGTCAAACTAATCTTCACCAAATTGTCAAAATTGATGTGACACATCCTCCGGTGCCACAACCAACTTTCATTGATATGAGATAACAAGCAATGTCGTATAGTAGCCTCCAATTGATATATGTTTTCACTTGTCCTTTTTCCTACAACAATAAAAGTTTCAGGTCTCTTCTATATCTCACAACCACCATCATGAAAAACAACATTATAACCATTCTCACACATTTATCGAACACTTAAGAGATTATGATGTAATCCTTTCACATAGTATACATTGTCAATATTATGTTTTCCATCAAAAGTAATAGAACCTATTCCAACAATATGTGTTGTTTGATCATCTCCAAATCTAACAGAACCACCATCATACTTTTCAAGTTTTACAAACTCACTTTTGATACTAGTCATATGATTTAAACATCCACTATCAATCAACCATTCATTTCTATCTCTTTTAACATGAGATGTTGACGCAACAGTTTCTAAAATCTTAGATATCTCCTTATTGTTGCTAAGTTTAGATTCATATTTTTCTACCAAGAACAAACAATCACCCTCTTCATAATATGACTCATCATTTAAAATACCAACATCATCTTTAACATAGTAGGCTTTCTTATTGAACTTTCCTTTGTTTTCTTTGAACTTGTGTTTTGTTCCTCTCTTTAGACATCCAGATGCATAATGGCCATGGCTAATATTTCCACACTTAAAAACATTTAAGAGGTAACATAACTTTATACTTGTCAATTCCTCTCTTCAACTTTCTTAAAAAAATTGCTTCCATTTCATCTAGGTTCTCATCATCTAAATCTCCATCCAAAGATTTTGTAGCTTTAAATGCTATCTCAGTTCTGGCTTTGTCTTTACCAAACTTCTTCATCTCGAATGCAGTCAAGGTGCCATACAATTGTTCTCTGGTGAATTTGGATGGATCATAAGTTTCTTCAATAGTCAAAATCTTGTCATTGTAGCATTTTGGTAAAGTCCTTGTGATATTTTCTATCACATCCTTATCATCCAAGGTGTCGCCAAGATCTCTAATCTCATTCACTGCATTGTCAACCTTCTGAAAATCACTTGTTATGTCTTCACCTTCTTCCATCCTCAAGTTCTTATATCTGCCTTTAACAGTTTGCATCTTAGCTAGATTAACTCTATCATTTCTTTCATAGATGTTTTTCAATCTTTTCCAGACTTCATAAGCAGTATCTAATGAAACAGCCTTCACCAATTCAGTTTTAGATAGGGAACTAAAGATAGCATACCTTTGTCATTCATTTTATTCATAGTGTAGACACCTAAAATTGTCCTATATAATTAAATAAATATTTTTATTTATTTAATTATTATACTTATTTATTTAATTAATTAATTAATCATCTTCTAAGCATTTCCTCATTTAAATAAATACTTTTATTTATTTAAATTATCCTTTTTCCTAAATTAAATAAATATTTTGTTTATTTAATTGATCCCACTTTCTCTATTAATTAAATAAATCTTTAATTATTTAATTAATTC
The DNA here is from genome assembly GCF_030272615.1 of Cryptomeria japonica. NCBI lineage: Eukaryota > Viridiplantae > Streptophyta > Pinopsida > Cupressales > Cupressaceae > Cryptomeria > Cryptomeria japonica. The sequence continues at coordinate 165,621,561 of NC_081413.1, forward strand.
ATTAGCCTTTTCTACCCATGACAAATGTCACACATCTCTTAATTATTTTCTTACCTAACCTCTTTATCATTTAATTATTTCCTCTACCTATTGTTTAATCCTAGCCGACCATTTATCTTTTCACCTCTTAATCTTCTCCCTTCATTTCTTACAGTGTTCTCTATATAAGAGGATGCCCTCTTCCTTTTCAACCCTAATCAATGTGTCTAATCAATCCAACTAGATAATGATTGGTCAATCAAGCTTTCTTGCAATCAAGCTATCAACCACATTACATTCTTTGTTGAGCTCATGTGCACACATAAAATCTAAGAGCAAATATATCAAACAAGATCAATAGAGAGAGAAAAAAATGAAGATTGAAAACCTACTAGACACGTGAATGGAATATTTGATATATTTTGTTTATTTGCATGGTCTTAAGTATATTCATTTATGTATGGTGGATTTCTTTCATTGTTAAGAAAGGGTTTTTGTGGTTGATCCTTATTAGTCTTTCAATATATTTATTTTTCACTATCCATTTTCACCGAATACACTTAGGATTTAATCTCATATGGGGTAGTAGGACCATTTTTCGGCATCAAATAATTAGTCTCCACAGCTTTCCAAGTCTTGTAACTCAGAGAAATCAAATATCCTCTCATCTTCACTCTCCAGAAACTATAGTTGGATCCTTCAAATGTAGAAATAGTCAATTTATGTGGCATCGAATCTTCCTCGAACGGTTAGTCTCACTTTCTAGGAACCAAAGCTTTGATACCAATTGTTGAATATCCCAAACAAATAAGAAGGGGGGGGATCAGTTGTTAATTAAAGTCTTTATAAGCATGAGAGAGCACACACATGAAACACCAGATTTTACATGGAAAACCCAAGAAGGGAAAAACGATGAAGAATGCTAATTCTCAAATATAAAACACATGTTAGGGTGACATTGGTTAAGGTGATTTTTACAAAGGGTGGCTCACAACTAGAATGCTCAATGTACGTGGGCTCACTATCTAGCTAAAACTTCTAAAAAAGGGCTCACTGCCCAGAAGAAGAAGAAGAAAGAATCCACCACTGAAGCAGAACTGCCACAATGTTGTAATGCCCAAAGAAACCTTTGGCTCATTGCCTTTGGTACCAAACAACAACACACTACCACACTGCACAACCACAACTTCACATAAACTCGCACAAATTTGTACCAACAGAAAATAAATTTTCTTTTTCAATCCACTTTCTTCTATATTTTTCACATTATAATCATCCTTTATTTATACTAATCTCTAAAACAAGAAGTTTCCCAAGCTGTCCAAAGAAATTGTTGCAACACAATTTGAAATAGATCTACACTAAACATTCTCGCAATGGAAAGGAATGAGAAATGGACAACACCACAATGAACAACATCGATCAAACCAATATGTTATCTATACACCATAATCATCTAAGCAAAAATATAAACATTCAATGTCAATCGGTCCTAGAATGAACATATTTTCAACCATGACTTTGGATGATATCATCACATCCTGAATCAGTATAACAAAGAAGTGTAGGGGAAAAAGTGAGACTAAGTATGGAAACCCTAATCTCACTCTCATACACACTCACGGAATACGAAAGAGCCTAGGGAGCTGACACACTTCGAGCTACTTCTTGTGTGGAAGAGAGAGTCAAGGATCACCTCTTAGTTTTTCTATTCCTTTGTTGTAAATGAGAGAGAGGAATGATTAAAAAATGCAATCTAACCAAGGATGCAAGTAAGCAAGAAAACCCTAACCTGGAAATGCAGATGAAAGGATAATTGATATACTACTGAAAAGTACAAATTAGGATGAAAAATAAGAGGTCCACTTAAGTCTAAAATCTAAGCAAAAATTTATGGGACCAGGATGCCACGCCACTGTCCTGATTCTGCAAGTATGGAGCTGCAACTGATAGGATAAGTTTTGAAGCCTCCAAGATCCTGTTTTGCCAAATTTTGCTGACAGAGGGAAGGGCCAGGGCACCAAGCCCCCATCCTTATGTTTTTTGATGAAATGTGCACCCAAAAATTATCTTTGTGTGCTCCTTCGGTCTCACAACTTTCAATGATGCTCAGGTCTGAACCTCTATCTGAAGCTGCCAAAATAGTGTTTTGGGTGGCTATAGAGGGTTTTGCCTTAGTCAAACCCCTATATTGAGGATTTACACCTCCAAAAGTAGTTGATAATGTACTGAAACTGTGTTTGCAAGAGCTGTGTGTATGTGCAAGATCCTAAAATGAAAGAAAACAATCTAGAACAACCTTAAAGATTAGACCCTAATTGCTTATAATTGACAAATTAAAAGCTCTAAATCTATGATGCAAAGTGATCTAAAGAATGAATATGAAACAAAATAAATCTCCTACAAAGACATGAAAACAACATGAAACCATACCCAACCCCAAGGGAGAGGTACAAGCCAATCTTCAGTCGGTGATCTCCTATTATTCTCCTACATCTTCAAAAGCCCCCAATTGATGAAATGATGATTGATGAATGTTTGATGGATGAATATTGAATATTGTTGAAGACTTCAAAGATCTTCTCTTTCTCTACAAAGAAGGATCTTTATGCTCCAAAAACCTTCTCTTCAATTCTTAGAAGAAGACCCTTTCAAATGAAGAAAGAGAGCTCTTAAGTATGAAACCCTAGATCTTAATTTCATGTTTAGGCCGGCCTAGAATTTGAATTTCCTACCAATCTTTTGGGTTTAAGAATTATTATATCATAGGATTATGCTCCCAAAATTTTGGGAAAAAAGTCGAGGACCATGTGCATTCCCGCCACGATCCGACCAACTTTTCACCAAATTTTTGAGGCTGTTAGATATGATGATATTAGAGCGAATATTTCGAGATGTTTTGATATGCAAGATCGGGCCTAAAAGATCAAAATAGGACATAATTAGGGTTTATGATTAAATGATTTATTGGAGGAATAAAATGGAAAGCGGAATGCTTAGGGTAAAGGGCCCAACTTTATAACATGTAAAGTGATGAAACATGACTTTAGATTTATTTAAATTTGTAGACGTCTAAAATGGTCAATGCTTGCAGAATCATACCTTTACATTTGTGCATTGCCTTATTTTAGGGTTTTTGCGTCGCATTGACATTTCTCCTATGTCACGCACTTGGTCTTTATCATTTGCGAGCATCGAGTTCTTCTTCTGCATTCTTCATTTATCTCACTCTCAAATTTGGTCTTGTCGATAACAATATTTGTCATGATTTTGGTCAGTCTTATCTTGTCGCATCAATGTGCGTATTCATTTGTCATTATTTTGGACATTGTCAATCCTAATTAGGGTTTTGCCCTCCTATCGATCTTGTCATCTTGCGATCGATTTGTCATTGATCGTTGTCATTTTCAATCTTGTCATCTGGTGATCAATTTGTCATCGATCATTGTTCTCTTTGTCAATTTTGTCATTTTGCGATCGGTTTGTCATCGATCGTCATCTTTCTCAATTGTGTCAATTTGGATCAATTAGTCATTGTTCCTCGTCAATTGGCGCATTCATCAATCAAATCATTTATCAAGTCAGAATCATGATCGAATCGAATCGACGTCAATTATCTTTTGTCAGGACCTAATTGTCATTCTTGCATTTTCTAATTCATCTTTTAGGGTTTCATGATTTTATTCATTTAACCCTGTTTGACATTTCCCCCTCTAGGATTAATAAATTATTTATTTATCCTAGGTCTTCGTGTCACAATTAAATGTTTAATTTAATTGGCTAACTAATTATTCCTCTTTTTGTGAATTAATTAATAAATGACAAATTATTAATTGATTTACCTAATTTCTCCTAATTTCCTAATTTTTCATCAATTTCTAAATTCCCTCTTTGTGAATTAATTAATAAATGAAAAATTATTAATTAATTCACTAAATTCCTATTTTCCAATTTTCTAATTTTCCTAATTTCTAATTCAATTTCCTCCTATTTTTGTAAATTAATTAATGAATGAGAAATTATTAATTAATTTTACCTAATTGCATAATTTCCAAGTCATTATTTCCAACTTAATTTTCTAATTTCTCCTAAATTCCTAAATGTCTATTTCTATTTCAAATTCTTGTCATAAATCCTTGCATAGCAATTTGTCATAAATTGTCATAAGTCCTTGCATAGCAATTTGTCATACACATGTCATAATTTTGCTATTCTTGATTTGAATTTCCATTCGAATCATTTTCATGCTAATCTTGTCTTTTCTCCAATTTATCTATAAATTGGATGAATTTCTTCAATCAAGACTAATCACTTTGTCGAATCAATCACGCTTTGAGTATTCTTGCGCTTCTATCTTGTCTACTTGCTTTCATCTCATGTGTATGTACTTGTAGGTGAGATCCACAAACAAATTTATTTGAAGAAGAAAGAAGGACAATGGAGCCGCATGAAGGAGATATTCAGATCTACATTTGGTTTGCTTAGTTTTTAATCTTGAATGTTTTGCTTTCATGTCTCTATTGGATGTAATTAGGATTGATCATTGCATTTAAGCTTTTGTGATTGAGCTATGACTAATATTGAATTGCTTGTGATGATTTCCAATTTCCTATGCTACAAAATTAATTAATTAAATGCTTAAAGGGATTAGAAATGCAAGATGCAAGACACACTGAGGCGGGTGCTAACCTAAGTGTAAAATTGTACCACCCTAGAAAAGGTGTACAATTTACGACACTACATTTATCCCCCACTTTAGTGATCATATGAGCCTACGTGCATATGCAAGCTAAACTACAGAAAAAGTAAACATCATTTGAAAAAGGGTATATCCATAAGTTGTTGGGCGAAGCCCCAGTGGTATCTATAGTACACAATTAGAAACCAAGCCCTACAAAACCATATGTTAGATCATAAAATAACCTAATACTTACTAATGAAGGTGATAAAATTAGTGGGTAGCTATATGCCCCATGTTTTAGCTTGCTAATTAATGAGATGAAACAGGGTATCATATTTACCACAACGAATTGTGATAAATATTTTGTAGAAGAAATTTTACAACAAGAATTTATTATTCATCCAAGAAAGTTATGGAACTAATGTGGAGTGAGAGAGAAAACTCACGATTCCAATGCCACCGACGGTGCGAGAATCAGAGCTCCCTAGCTCAAGATATGAGAGATTGAAGGAAAAGTGCAGAAATTAGGGTTTTTTACTTAAAATCTTAAAATGAAAAAAAGTTCATAACTCATAAATATGAAAGTGACACCTTCATTTGTGACTTTTTGACTTTTTGGCACTATTCACTACAGAGGAGCCCACCTATTAGCCAGAATGCCTCGACGCCAACCTAAGAGACCTGCACGGATGGAGATCTTGCACCAGTCCGTACTCGTTGACTGACAACTCGATGAGGTGAGTTGACCTTCCATTGACTCCCTTTTGAATTTTTTCATGCTTTCAGTGATTTTAAGATTTTTATGTCATCGTCGAAACCAGGTCTGTGCCCCCTTGTTCGGACACCTTGGGGTCTTAGGGCGCCCTGGCCTTCGTAGGGCGCCCTGGTCCAAAGGGGGTGCCCTTGTCCTCCTAGGACGCCCTGGTCCCACGTGGGATTCCTAGTCCCAGTAGGGTGCCCCAGTCGACTCAAGGCGCCATGGTTCCTATCTGAGGTGACTAGTGGTGACATAGGTTCAAGCGATTGAATGTCGAAATAGATAAAATGAATGTTTTGATTAGATGATAACGATGATGATCGATTACTGATGATAGAATTTTTTCCTTTTACAGACATTGTCGTACATCCATGAGCATACTGTTGGGCTCACATTCTAAAGCCTTTAGGAACAGATCTCAAGACTGACACTGGGGGAGAGGGAGTTGTTGTGCACGGTGGGCTTGTGGTATGTGATGACTATGTTGGCCATCAAATTTCATTTTACGATTCTTATGGCATTGATGGAGAGGTGGAATGCAAATACCTTGACATTTTTGTTGACTATGGGGGAGATGACGGTCACCCTTGAGGATGTATACCACATCTTGCCCCTTCCTATTAGGGGGGAGACCGTGAGATATTGATCTGACCCTACTGAGGAGGATTATAGAAGAGAGAAAGTATATGTTGTGGGGAGAGTGATGCTCAATGAGATGAGGGGTCATATCATGGTCAATTGGATCCTACACCCGCTCGACGAGGTTGCATTACTGAGGTGACTCATGATTGCTACAATCACATTGGTCATGTTCCCTAATGGGCATGACACACACATGCACGGAGGCGTCATGTACACTATCTGAGTGATGGAGGGTATACTCTTGGGGTCAAAGCATTCTTGCACATCTCTATCATGACCTTGGGGAGTATGTATTTGGATAGGAATCCAGCCTAATGGCATGCACACTACTACAGGTGTGGATTTTTTAGCACATTACATGTGCTAGGCCCGTTGGAGTACCTATAGATTTAGTCCCAGAGAATCCTAGCATATTTTCTTATCCACTTATCCTTGAGTGGCGATTTGGCAATCTCCAGCATTGGAGATTGAGCTTAGACAGATTGACAATAGGCAGAGTCATATGGAGACCCTACCTTAGGATGTACATGTGGGCAGGGATACACAAGTCATTGTTCTACATGTAGAGGAACCATCTACTAGAGGGATGGTACAACCATAGATTCATCCCCTTCTACTTCAACCAAGTCCGTTAGAATTTAGGGTTCAAGTAGTATGTTCCTACTGATGTGTCTATGTACATATGTTATTCTTGTGTGATAATGAGCCCCAGAAACATTCCCAGGCCCACTAGTGATGAGATCGACATCATAGATTCAGACGAGTCAAATAAAGACATTTTGACAGACTATAGAGACGATGTGGGCTCACACTGATGGTTCATTACATGGTGGGGGAGGACACATCCTGGAGCTATCTTCCCAGTAGACTTCCCTAGAGGGAACCTCAGACCATGGAGACAGATGGGTGACGGAGAAGGACCCAATAAATCTTAGGAGGGTTGCGATGATCAGGCTGACGATGTAGGAGAGTAGGAGGCAGGTGGAGAAGGAGATGATCCTAATATTGGAGAGGGAGGTCAAGATGGAGATGAGGATGAGGAGGATGAGGAGGATGAGGAGGACAAGGATGAGGAGGACAAGGAGGACGAGGATGAGGAGGACAATGAATCAGATGCAATTCCTCATCACTTTGGGGATGAAACCATATCACTAGATCCATTGAGCATCCCATCTTAGGCAGAGAGGGACCGTATGAGGGGTCCCGATTCTAGTCCCCATTGGCCCATGCCCACCGTACAAAGACAGTAAGAGTGTAGAGAGCCTAGCAAGTCCCAATTTCAGGCGGTCTCTTTCCACAATCCCTACTGGCGGGAGGGAGAACCAAGTAAGTTTTTTAATTTATGTATCTTTTTAGCTTAGATTTGATGGTATCAAATGTTATTGATGAAAATCCCTCCCCCTTCCCTACAGCTCTTGTCCATGAGTGGCACTCTCTCATTGAGAACGTAGTGACAAATCTCATCATGACCATACACATTCCTAGTTCCTCACAAATAGTGCATAGATCACAGAGGAGTGTAGGAAACCATGAGGATCTATTCACCCCTCTTCGGCTAGAGATGGAGGTCCTGCGAGAGAGATTACAGTGGATAGAGGTGATCTAGCAGTGTTGCAAATAGAGGCATCCACATATCGTGGGATTATAATGGAGAGGGATTGTAGGAGCTCCTCCCAGTCTGTATCGCGATACACACCCATGGGCCCACCTCCACGGTCGGATCAAGAGGTGGCATCTAGACACCATCCTCCAGCTACTAGTCTTGAGGATAGGAGATGACCCTACTATGTCATAAGACATTTTTGTTGATGTATATTTTATGGCAGTCATGGATATGTATTTATTTATGCTCATGTTATATCTCAAACATGTTATTTTAATACTTAAACAATGTATGCATTTCTTTAGATTAAAATTAACACATTTGTTGATGAACATGTATGTCTAATTTAATTTCCATGTGATTGATTTCTCAATACTTCATGATTAAATTGATACATGTGTGATTTTAATTAATTAACTGAGTATTTAATTGAATGTTACTTTGTTGATGTAGAAGAGAAATGTTTTAAGCTTAAGAACTATATGACTAATGTGATTTAATTAACTCTAATTAAACACAACATGATATAATCCTACTTAACACATAATAAATTGTATAATATGCAAGCACATATAAAATGTAAATCTATTATAATTTACATAAATGAATCCTAGACAAACAATAAAGTAAAGAAACATGCTTGTCAAGAATGAAGTAATGTAGACTAAACAATATAACATCATTTAATCTCACCTAATTTGAAGAAGATATGCTAACATATTATCCAATTTTGAAGAAAGAAAAGAGACCAAGAGAGACAAAGACTAGAAAGATAGAGAGAGAGAGAGAGAGAGAGAGAGAGAGAGAGAGAGAAGAACTAGGCATAGTATCTCCGAAGGTGCATGACATTTATAGGTTCCTTGAGAGGTGTACCTTCCACATCTGCTATCTTGTAAGCACCCGATCCATAGACCTTGACAATGATGTACGGTCCAAGCCAATTAGGGCTGAATTTTTCTTTCTCCTCAGGTAAAGCATTCACGTTACGATTATTCTCATAAAGCACTAGATCACCTACCGAGAAGGAACATTGAATAACTTTATCATTGTAACTCCTTTGAAAAGTTTTATTATATGCTTGAATATGCTCGAGAGCGTTTATATGTAGTTTATCAAGCATTTTGAGTTGTTGAAGTCTTTGTTCTCTATAAGAATCATCATCCATTATACCCCTAAGAGAAACTCTCAAAGAAGGAATTTATAACTCCAAAGGTATAATGGCATTAGCGCCATAAACAAGATTATAAGGAGAACAACCCATAGCAACATGTACACTTTTCTGATAGGCCCAAAGAGCGTAGGTTAATTGAGTATGCCAATCCTTACCATGCTTGTTTACCATCTTTCAAAGAATCTATTCAATTATCCTATTAGAAGACTCAGCTTGACCATTTGATTGAGGGTAATAAGGTGTAGAAAATTTATGTTGAATATGATATTTCTCGAGATACTTCTTCACACCCTTATTTTTAAATTGCGTTCCATTATCCAAAACTAGGGAAGAAGGTATTCCAAATTGGGAAATAATGTTTTCCAAAATGAATTGACAAATTACTTCAGCGGTGGTGGATTGAGGAGGAACAGCTTCCACCCACTTCATAAAGTAATTGGTTGCAGTTATGATGAAGGTATGTCCTTGAGACGAAGGAGGAGATATTTTACCGATAAGATCCAAACCCCATGTAGAAAAGGGCCAAGATGCTACTTGAGATCGAAGTTCTTGGGCAGGGGCATGGATCAACTTGCTATGTTTCCGACACTGATGACATTTCTTAACAAACACGAAGGGATCCTTTTCCATGGTCTACCAATAATATCCCATTCGGAGAAACCTCTAAACTAAGGATCTACCCCCAAAATGCCCCCCACAAGCACTTGAATGTGTTTCCTAATGGTCAATAGGGATTTCGGATTTGTTGAGACAACAGAGGAGAAGACCATTATAACATCTCTTATAAATAACATTAGAAAGGATAATGTATCTAGAGGCCAACTTGTGAATCCTAGCCCTATTATTCTTGTTCAGAGAGTCGGTAAAGTTACCATCACTTAAATATCTCATGATATGCGAGTACCATTCGTCAGAATCTATAATGCAACAATATGCCACATCACTAGGATTATCAACAATGGTTGGGGTAGTGAGGTTGTGAATAGTGAATTTAAGATCTACCAAGGGATCCTCTGAAAATACAATAGAGGCTACACATGTCATTGCATCAGCATGTCGATTATCTTTTCGAGGAACAAGCTCCATGGTCTAATAATCAAATTTATGTAACAAGGATATAGCTAGATCTCTATATTGTGATAAATTGTCTTCCTTTGCTTGATAAACTCTTGTCACTTGTCTTATGATTAATTGAGAATATTCATAGATATGTAGATGTTTTAAATTTAATGCTAAGGCTTCTTTAATTCCAGCTATAAGAGCCTCATACTTACGAATATCGTTGGTACATAAGAAATTGAGACGATATGATAAACGGATAGGCTACTTTTTAGGAGAAATCAAAACCACCCCTGGCCCCAATCCTGTATGACACCAAGAGCCATCAAAGTACAATTCCCAAGTCTCATAAATCTCAATAGAGAAAATTTATTCATCAAGAAAGGACTCTGGATTAGGTAGCAAGAAGGGTGAAGGACCCTCAACTAAGTGGTCAGTCAATGCTTGACCCTTTATTGCCTTCTACGAGACAAACTTAAGGTCAAACTCGATCAACATCATAACCCACTTAGCTAAGCGTCTGGAAAGATCATTTTTAGAGAAAAGATGCTTAAAGTGATCAAATTTAATGATAACATGGACTTTAACATTCAAAAGGTAATGCCTTAACTTTTGAGTTGCAAAGACCAAAGCAAGGCACTGCCTTTCTATCGCAGAATATCAAACTTTGTAATCAAGTAGACTACGACATATAATAAACCAGGCATTCTCTGCTATCCTTATCATGTTGTGCCAACAAGGTTGCAAGAGCATGAAGGGAAGAAGTTGTGTATAACTGAAAAGGCTTAGTAGGATCAGTAGGTCAAAGAATAGGAGGTTGGCCAAATAGGATTTTAGGTCTTCAAATTCTTAACTACAATCCTCAGTCCATTGGAAAATGGTATTATTTTTAAGCAATTGAGTAAAAGAAAAGGTATGATCCTACAAATGGCCTGGATCTTTCCTTGCAAACTTTTTAGTTGGGAGACATTCTTAGGAGGTGGCATGTTAACAATAGCATCTATTTTATTTGTATCCACCTCAATTCCATGATGTGAAACTATGAACCCTAATAATTTCCCACTATCCACACCAAACACATATTTTCAAGGATTCAAGCGCATGTTATACTTACAAATTCTCTCAAAGTTTTGCCGAAGGATCTTAATATGATCTATACAAAGAATGGATTTGACTAATATATCATCAATGTAATCTTTTAAAGTCTTATGCATATAGTCATGGTAGATGAGATTCATAGCACGATGATAGGTTGCACCTATGTTTTCCAATCCAAAAGGCATCATAACCCAACAAAACATGCCCCAAGGGGTGGTGAAAGCAGTTTTGTATTCATCTTCTGGATTAATGAAGATTTGATTATATCCTGAGAAACCATCCATGAAGGATAATAAGGCATGACCTGCTACAGAATCCACTCATATCGATATTCGGGAGAGGAAAATCATCTTCTAAAGAGGCTTTGTTTAGATAATGGAAGTTCGTACACATCCTAATCTTGTTTTTAGACTTAGCCACATCCACAATGTTTGAAATCCATGGGGAATAATCGATAGGATGAATTAATCTAGCATCCAATAATTTTTCAATCTTAGCTTTAACAAGTAATACCACTTTAGGGTGAATCTTTCGAATCTTTTGCTTCACAGGTTTAGCATCAGGAATTAGGACAATGTTGTGAGTGACAATCTTAGGATCTATGTCAGGCATATCAAAGTATATCCAAGCAAATATTTCAAGAAATTCAAGTAATAACTAAGAATATTGTTTCCCTCTTCTTCGTCAAGACATTTCCCTTTCTTAATGATTTTATCTTCAACATAAGGATCTATACTAATATCAATAGTGTCACTTATTAGGAGATTTCTTTGTTGAGGAGTGTCTTTTGACTAAGGAAAATCTTTAACTATCTCATCATTATTTCTTTCTTTTCCAAAGTAAGCTTCCACATTTAGACAATAGGGAAAGCCAGAGTTGTGGTGATAACGAGGAAGGTTTTCATAAGCTCCTAAGAATTTGGCTAAAGAATCATCATTAGGAAAAACATCCAAAGCTAGGACACTAGAAGACTCACGATCAATATGCTCTAGATATTTTAGCGAAAGAGAAGCAGAAATGACATTAACACTAATAAATGATCTCTTATAGGCTTTAGTATTTTTAAAAGGATCATAACCAAGCCCAAATGTCATATCATGGAAGTTGTTTTCCAAGGGAACCTTGATCCCCTATTCTTGAGAACCACATCCATTACCATTATATCTACATCTAGCTAGGATGTGAAAGCTAGTACCATAAAGGTTAGCCATTTATGTGGAAGGAGGATTTTATAAAGTGAAGGGTCAAAGTCCTTCAAGTCAGAAATGAGAGATGAAGTCTGGGAAGCCGCCACAAAGTTATTACTCAATGGCCCATACAAAGCTAATTACACCTTAGGTTATCTAGGGGTAATTATGTATTCCCCTATGAAAGTAGGATTAAAATCAAGGGATCCCAAATCATCTTCTACAAGAAACTTCTCAGGAGAAAAGGTGTTCTCAGTACTAGAATCAGGATGAGAAGATTCTCTCTGAAGAACCTTAGGTTCACTTGAGCAAGTATTGGGAATCAATTCGAATGTAGGAGATAAGTTTGATGAAGTGGTCACATTAGTAGGAGTAGAAGCTTTAGAGGAATTATTCAAGACAATTGGGGAAGAACTAATTGAAGAGGATTTAGAACTTGATGTTTGTAGACAAGCCAGGAGACTTGTGTCACCTAGCAAGGTATATTTTTTATTGTTGTAAATACATTTTTAATTTGCCTATGCAATATAGAGGGGACAACTTGCATACTATGAATCCAAGGTCACCCTAACAACAAGTTATACATCAATTCTCTAGACATGACATGGATAGGTGTGGGTAAAGTAATAGGACCTAACTTAATGGGCAGGGTAATGATACCTAATGAAGATTTAGCAACATTGTCAAAGCCTTAGATAGTAAGAGAATTGGGATTAATAAGAGATGTATCAACATTTATCTTATGTAACAAGTTAATGCTACAAACATTAAGGCCAAAACCACTATACACTAGTTGTGTCTTTATTGCACTATCATTTATAATAACCACAATCATCAAAAGATCATATTGTTGTTGAATTTCACTAGAGGGTATCCCATCTTGTATAAATACAATCTAAGCCTTAGGTGTTGTGATAGAATTAATCAAGTTGAAGAAATTTGAATCAAATCCCAAAGAGATATCTTGGGAGGAGTAGCTTTAAGTTGTTCAATTGGGTCATAGTCCTTACCAATAGTTTGTGAAATGTGGGGCACTTGAGGAAGAATAGGTTGAGGATCAAGAAGAGAAGTTGGAATAACCAAAGTAGGATTAGGTTTCCTATTGTTTCTCATATTATAGGTATGGGCAACTGCATTATAACTCTCCTTAGTTAGTTTTTTAGCATAGCTATAAGGACTCTTAGTGGGATTCCTTCCTTGAACTGTAAAAATAGGTTGATTAGGAAGAGGTGAATTTGGAGAAGGACAATCACCTTGGACTACATAAAGAGATTTTCTATGTTCATTCACATTAATCATATTGATTAACCTTTTAGATGCATTATTCTTATTTGAAGGTTTAGGCAAAGACATAAAGTCATCAAGGGCATCATCCAATAAAGCATGATCATAGTGATAGAAAGGCTTATCTTTGGACTGAAAAGGGGAAATAACTTCATAAAGGTAATTGTAAAGGTCAGCCATATCCTTAGATTTAGTGGATTTGATAGGAATTTACCCATGAGAGGAATCATTAAAATTATCTTTCTCATCACCACTAAATGGCATAGTAACAAGGTTGATTAGTTTTTGGCAAAATGAGGGTTTAGAAGGCTTAGGGTTCAAAAACTCATCTAGAGCTTCATCTAATTCATCTTTAATAAATTCATAATCAACAAAATTGCATACATCATCAAAAGCATGAACATTTGCAAATAAAAATCTGATATTTTGAAATGAGAATTGAAATGAAATTTAAACACACAATGCAAGCAAATAAAGGGAAAACACTTTTTTTCTTGAATTTTTTCTTTTTTTTTTGGAATGATTATATCATAGGATTATCCTCCCGAAATTTTGGGAAAAAAGTCGAGGACCATGTGCATTCCCACCACGGTCCAACAACTTTTCACCAAATTTTTGGGGCCATTAGATATGATGATATTAGAGCGAATCCCAAAGTTACAGCTAATTTCAAGATGTTTTGATATGCGAGATCGGGCCTAAAAGATCAAAATAGGACATAATTAGGGTTTATGATTAAATGATTTATTGGAGGAATAAAATGGAAAGGGGCATGCTTAGGGTAAAGGGGTCAACTTTATAACATGTAAAGTGATGAAACATGACTTTAGATTTAATTTAATTAATTAATTAAATGCTTAAAGGGAAATTAGAAATGCAAGATGCAAGACACACTAAGGCGGGTGCTAACCTAAGTGTGAAATTGTACCACCCTATCAAAGGTGTACAATTTACAACACTACAAAAGATAAAGTCATGAATGGAATAAATCCAAGTTATCATCAACAAAACCAAAAATGCAAAGAAATGTGGAGCACTACAAACACTATCAAATATCATCACCACTAAGAATACTTCTTAAGAACAACTTCTAGAGCACCAAATCATAAGCATGGCATCCCAAGGCAACATCCAATGACATACCAAAACTTCATGAATACAATTGCAACATATTAGAAATGTGGAGCACAAACCAATCACGGAAACACAAAATCAATATGTTGACATCAATGACAACCATACTAACACACAATAAACTTTACATTTGCAATACCATTCATCAAGAACTTTGGGGATGTCACATCCCTAACCATTGAATTACTTTAGATAGAATTCTCAGGCAATAATGGGGATGCCATAGCCTCGACCCCGAGAAAGGGGACTTTGCTCACTCAAACTAAGATAGTTGTTTTAGTTGTAATTTTTAGTTTTAGTTTTGTGTTTTATTTCAATAAAGTTAAATTGGTAGTTAATGAATAAAGTGTCTTATCTACTAAGTGAATATGAAACTAACTTAACCGGTTTCCATATAGAATCGGTAATGTCTCAAGAAAAGATCACGCCAATGAAGTACAAATTCAATGGATACTTTCTTCCAACCAACTTGGTATTAGTGGATAAAAATGTCACAGATACTAACTTGGGACATATAGACATGCACGACTTCCTCAAAAGGATGTCAAATCCAAATGGAAGAAGTTAGTGGGCTACATAATTGGTTCAGTCTAGATTGGTACAAGTTGTTGGCTTCCTTATATTCCTACAATCTCTAGAGTTGATGTTAGACCATGCAATGAATTATAAGATAGAATAAAGGAGAGTTTATGGTCCATTAGGAGAGGTCATCCTATATATTTCACCATACTCAATCAAGGATGTGTTTCACATCCAGTGATATGACCAATATGGCAAGGTTATGATGGCTCATGGGGAACAATTCTATGAGAATGAGAACCCAATAGCCTACATCAATGGGAAACTATTTGTAAGGCCAATGAAATCTCTACAAAAAGAATAAATAAAGATGATACATAGGGCTTATCTATATATGGATGTCAAGGACTATGTAACTCTTCTAAGTAGAGTGGATGGCCTACTAAATGCCAAGAAATTTTAATCTTGTATGCTCTTGTTCATTAAGATGATTGCAGCCAGAAAAGAGTATATTGACTAGGGTAAACTGATAAGTGACAATTTGGATGAGCAGTTGGTTAGGGTGAAGAATGACCCCAAGTTTTATATGACATCCTATTTGGTCTACCTCCTAGCTTCTCAAACCACTTATCCAGGATTGAGAAAGAAAGGATCACTCATTGATCCAAATATGAGGGTGTATAATCATTATCTGCAGCTAACTCTAGAGAGAAGCATAAAGAGTCTAATGGTTGTCAATGATGCATTTGTGTTTGCAATAATAAGGATTTTCAAGGGAGATTTTTCCAAGAGGTTGTCACTGGATGTTGTTATTGATATTCAGAGGTTTGGTGGTTATTTTATCCAATTCAAGACTTTCGCATACATCAGAGTAGCAAGATTCACTATAGCTCCAAACAAGTTGCCTCGATATTTGTGTAACAAATTAGTTGTCCTAGAACTTTGCAAACAAAAGGGTGATGTCCACAAACTAGTGGTTAATAAACATACGCCTTATTTTTACCTCAAATCAAAGTAGGTTTTCATGTTTTTTTAGAAATGAAGACAACAAAGAATATAGAAGCTAAATCGTTAGAATTATCTTTGCAACCCCTAAAGATAACAAGAATAAAATTTGATCCAATTGGTACATTTAGTCATGTAATAGGGTCACACTTTAAACATGTACCTAATATTGAATATCATTGGGAAAATTGTGCAGATGACTATGAAGTCGGGATAAGAGACTACTGCATATTGGATTTTGATCTAGAAAATCAAGTAAAAGGAATATGCATCCTAGATAACATATGTTTTGATGATATTGAAAATAGGTTACATCCAATATACTATAGGAATAGTATCTTTAACATCCCTATACATAATATAGACACGAGTTCCTAATAGATCAAGATGACATCAAACGTTGAGCACGAGATGTTTTGTATTAGACAAATGAATGGATTAATATTCATTATCAAATGATTTCAATCTTGTAAATGGAAGGAAAACCTCAATAGGAGCAAGAAAGTACCTCTAAAAATAAGAAGACTCCTTCTTAGAAGCCACCTCCACCTGCCCATCCAATCGATCATGTGAGGGTGGTTACAGATAAAATTTCTCTTAAAGTGCATATACAAAGGAAATAGGCTTAGGGAATACCTTCCACCAATCAAGAGATGTATAAGAAAGATAAATTGACGACTCCTCTTATTGTTGCTACCACTGTGCAATCTTGAATTCATCAAAGGCCTGCCAAGGCCAAGGAAAGAACCAAAGAGGTCCCAGAGGAAATTCCACAAGTTTATAAGAGGTTGAGAAAAGGCCACTAAGGATAATCATAGATTGGTCTAAGGAAGAACCTAAAGAAGAACAATTGTTGCAAAGGAAGAAGAGTACAAGGGTAGAAACCACTAGCATACAAGAGCAAGTCACTCCTTCCACTCAAACCAAAGAATAAAACCATCCTCCTCAACCAAATTTGGCATACCAAGGGAAAGTTCCAATACAATCTACTTCAATTAATGAGCCACAATAGGAAACCATCGAGCAATATCTTGAAGACACTATTCATATTAAATATGAAGAAGAGGGGGAGGTCGAAGGAGATAATTGTCTAGAAACTAATACTGAAGAAGAACCAAAGGAATCATAAAAACCTTTAATAGAGGAGATCCTTCCTCAAGATGACACACAAGAAGAAGACTTACCTCAAGTGAATGTGAAGGCTGAAGAAACCGAATATAGTAGTGAATATAGATGCACTAAATAAGGAGAGAAAAGAAGCTCTACATTATGATTGGAGGAGATATTGATGACGAAGATAATAATGAACCTCCTCATACTCCAAAGGAACATCATGAAGAAGATACCCTTGAATACAATAAAGAATATAAAACTGAGGAGCCTTCCAAAGAGCGGGATCAAGAACCTAATCGAGAAAAGGATCAAGAAACTGAAGATGAAATAGTCCCTTCACAAGATAAGGACAAAATATAGAAGAACATTAGGATAAAGAGGAGGTGATGTAGATGAACAAATGGCATACAAAATAAAGGATAGTGCAATTGAGGATCAGCCCCAGACTAATACAAAGCAATAACTAGAGGACAAAAATACAATGAGAATAGATGTTTCTTCTTACATATTGTCTAGAACTATAGTATGGTTAACTCGTACCATTGAATGAAGATAGAGGAAATAAAAGAAAGTTAGTGAATATGATTCCACAATATTGGAGTAGGCATTTAAAACCTTGGAGCCCAAAAAGAAAGCCCAAAAACTGTTAGTAATTATAACAAATGTCACTAGCCATCAAAGGACCCAAATTGCAATTTTTTTGGTTGAGAAACCCGAGAATGAGATGGAAGTTCAATATTATCAGATACAAGATATAGATATCAAATAGAAGGATAAAGAAGGAGAGAGAAATTCTCTCCAACAAGTAAGAGAAGCCATCTTATAAAGGTTGCATAAAGAAGAAGACTCCAAGGAATAATTGAGGGAACGGGTCTTATAGTTAAAGAAGTACATTGGTCATTTTCTTGGATCAATGGACTCTAGTGCTCCATCAACAAGCCTATAGACCATGCTCTCACAAGGCAGAATATTTTCAAGTGGTGATTCTGTCATTTTTATTACATTAGCATGGAGATAGAAAATTGATAAGAAAGACAATTATGTAATTAATATAGACTTATACCATGCTATCAAGGACTAGTTGACGGTGTCATATGGTATGTTGATGGGAGAGGGAAAAGATTCTATTACCAATTGAAGATACAGTCTATATGTGGGATGATTACCTCTCTATGCTCTAAATAATCAATAACATGGATGAAGATGCACTCTTGAAGAAGGGATTTCTTAATTATTCAAATAAAGGAATGATTGTGAAATAGGTAAGGGTCATTAAGATGGTCATACAAGATTACAAGAAGGCAAAGGTAAAGATCATTGAACATATGAACATTACAAATACTTTGTGGGTTAGGGCTAAAGAATTCATTGAAACTCTTCCTTGCACATTGTTAGATGATAAGATGATGGTGAATGATGCTCATCGGATACCTCAAGATTTTAAAGATAAACTTCATAAAAAATTCACTCCATATGCAAAAGAACAAATGGTGTCAATGAAGAAACAAATTCAAATTATGCAAGTTTAAATTCCTTAATTTGAGGAGAAGAAAAAGAAGCTAAAAATCTTTAGCAAAATCTCAATGTGAAATTAAAGTATACAAAGACACCAAATATTGAAGAATTGAACGATGTGATAAATTTGAGTTTTAGAGTAGTTTAGATGTAGATTTTTTAGTTTTCAATAAAATTTGACCCTCAGTTACATCCAAAAACCCTAGTTTAAGGTTTGAAAACTAAGCATTGTAATTTATATATAAACCCTCCATTTAAACTTGGAAATGGTTGGATTCTTGATGCAGATACTATAATAGAGTGATTACACAATTTTTGTGTGAAATTATTGCCAAACTTGTGAAATTTTAATAAAATAAAGTTCAAATTTCATCATTCCCTATTTGTGTTGATTTTTTCAAATGATTCTAGTAGATGGTATTGTTGATCGTACGATTTTTTAGCTATGAAGATAAATTGGTTAGATCTTATTTCATGTGCTTGGGAATAATTTTGTCTTACATATGTGCATGGGTAATGGCTATGTGATTTAATGAATTCTGAAAAAAAAAAAATTATATAATTCCTTTGATGTTTGCATCGTACCTATATTAATTGTAATTGTCTAATTCATGTTCATATGGTTATTTGATCTAATCTAATCATCATATGCTATGAATTATTATTTGATTGGAATTGTTTGATGGTTGATTATAGCTCATTTGATTTATCTCGCATACCACCTTGCTTTTATAGTTTATTGCATGATCATAAATAGAATAGATCATCAAAATAGATATAGTTATCATCACTTGATTTATGTTAATTATACATCAAAAAATATCAAAAAGATCACCTAAATTGTGAGAAGACAGTGAAAGACCCATCATTAAACTCCTAGTTTGAAGTGTTAAACATCATCATCCACCTTGAACACATCCATATTTTTTCCACTAATCTATCTTGCATAGATAAGACCTAGCCTTCTCTAACCTTGGAGTGACGTATCTCACTTTTCAACAAAGGAGATCCATTTGGGACCTCTTGCCATTGTTTGTGCTAACACCACAATTAACAAAACTAAGGTAGGTCTCTAAAATCATAGAGATGGAAATCTTCAATAGCAATTAGAAACTCTCAAAAATGATCAAATGAAAAAATGAAGCACCCCTAAAAAGATTAAAAAAATGTAGGTGTCAATATGCCCAAGTAATTAATCAAAACATGATATTATTAAAAATTGAATAAAAAGTACCTAATATCGAATATGAAAAAAGTACATGGTTAGATCAAAAGAACTCCTCAATGCCTTTCCAACATTGTAAGAATAATAAAAATTGGATAATTAGGCAAAAAGTTAGGAGATCGGATGTCAAAATGGGACATCTAACTTCAAACATAAATAACTTGTACTGCCAACAAGATATAATAATAACTACACCACTAGAAAGTACACAACTAGATTTCTAATGATATCTTGTCTGTAAAAATTTGACTCTTGGATTAAAATTTATAGCAATTTTTAAAATTTTGGTAAAGTTACAAAAAAGAAAATAAGTTTCTTCTTAGGGGCCTATGGGCTAGTCACCCATACAACTTTGACTTGCAAAAAGAGCACTTAAAAGGTTTTAAAAAATTCCATGCCACCACTTATGGTGGCAAGTGGGTGGAGCCCTACCAGCAGTGGTAGAGCATGTTGTCTACCCAACGAATAGCCCCACCAACTGTTAATAAATTCACCTACTTCACTCAATCAAGAGCCTAGCACTTATGGATTTCAAAGGTCTTTTTTTATTAGAAATAACTTCACAAAACATAGATGTGATAGTGATCTAACACCAACAAACATAATGCCTATGCAAACAAAATAATATTTTACCAAATATATGGAGAATATACCCCTAACTTTGTAGATCGATACTTTATTTCAATGTACAAATTCTCTAATCGTTCCATACAATAAGGATCTATATAATTGTAAATTTTTCATACAATGTACAAGTGTTATTTCTATTGGATCTGCAAACTATAGTCGAAAATAGACTAAAAATTGTCAATCAAATATCAATTGTTATATATAAAAATAGGGGTGTGGGAGTCTTCAAAACTCAATGGTGGGGTCTTTTTCACCCCAAATTCCACCCACCAAAATATCATGCCCAAATCACCCTCAAATCTAAGCAGTTTATGGATTTGGGACTTTGATACCATGTAGGATCTAATAGTGATCTCAAACACTTCAAGATCATCTACAAAGTAAACACAATGTTCCACAAGAGAATGTGGAAAGAGAATAGCTTGCTTAATTATCAATGAAATAATATATAATGAGCAATAATTGATCAATGATAGTACAAACCCATATAGTCTTCAGAATATATACATGTCCTTTCTTATATAGGCAACGTGAGAGATAGGATTACACAAGATCGTGACAAGTGTTGCAATCCCATGATATGAGACAACTAAAGATGAGATAAGATGAAATCATGTGATAACTAAGGCTTCTACAAATATTCATAGACCCCTGAGAAAAATTAACATGTGAACGTGTGAATAGGACGTGACTTATAAGTAGTTAGATAATTGTTGCTCTTGTTTCTTGATGTAGATAAACATACACAATTTAATACAAAAACAAGAACAATAACTATTATGAATTGTGGAAAATTAATTATCTTACTTAGATAATGTTCCTTATTCACACTATAAATGAGGAAATAGATAGGTAATTCCCATATTCACACTAACATTGATCACCATCTAGAGCTGGACATAGTTGAACATAAAATCATCAAGCCATAGCATTTCCTTACCTCACCTTAACCATTATAAAGGTATTCCATTCCTATATAAGTGGTTGTCCTACTATTATCCATTAGAGTAGGGGTAGTTATATATTAGTAGCACTACGCCTAGGGATAGTGGTGTTAGACATATCTAATACTAGGAGTAAACTGAGAGGGGGGGGTGAATTAGTTTACCATAAAAAAAATCAGAACTAATGCATATCAAAACCAATAAACTAGAGCACAAAGAAACCTACATAATGAAGGATAGAACATGAAAGCATAATACACACAACACCAATATTTTGACGTGGAAAACCCGATAAAGGGAAAAACCACAGTGGAAAACCCTACCCACAATCAAATAATAATTCTGCAGCAATATATGAAATTACAATGGGGATTGCACTAGCAACCAGGCCAACCACCTAGAGCTCATTGCTCATCACAAAAAGAAGTCTCACTGACTTACAAAATATCGGACTGCAATTCGAAAAGAATGAAATGTGAAAGTAGCATCTCCTAATGATTGATATAGTTTCGGTTAAGCACAGACGTCTGTCCTACAATACAAAAACCTTCGCCGAATGATATATCACTTGTTCGCACATAAACCTTCCTCTGATAATGCAGACATAACCATAGATCCCATCAATATCCAAATTACATGAATAAGTCACCTATTAATACAGATCATCAACCTTATTGACAAGGTCAGCTAAACCCTAAACCCATAATAACAAAGATTACATTACATGGTATCACTGGACTAATATTATGATTTACATTACATAGCATGGACCTAAATCAAGTAACCAAACAATTACATCCACCGAAAATTACGCTTAGACCAAAATCCAACACGCTTCACCAACCAATATAACCCATTAGTGAAGTAACACAAAAAGTAACCGAATCCAAATAGGACCACCATAACAGCATGTCAGCCAATGCAAAGTCACCAAACACTCAAAATATGATCAAGAAGCACCTTCAGCATGATAGAAACCAATTCCATAAGCCGAACCAAAATCATCTGACCAAACCATCAAATATCACTTACCGGTAAAGCTAACCAGTACCAGGAAATACCAATCAGGAATATAAATGATAGTTACCAAAGAACCAAAACATGAACCAACAGATATGGAAAACAAATAACCATCTAAATTAAACGCCCAAAATCGATTCCAGAGATATTATCATACTGGATCAGAATCATAGCCAAAACCAAGATGATCACCAAGACTAACCAGGATGGGTCCAACAGGAATAGCCTCCAATCGGGATACAGTGTTGACATTAATAACAACACAACCAAATCCATAATATTGCCAACAATCTCCCCCTTTGGCATTTATGGCAACACTGAATGTGAAAAACATCCAAGTGCCAAGGAATGCCAACAATCTCCCTCAAAGATATGACTGATTTCCACATGAATACCATCTCTCCCACATAAATACCATCTCTCCCCCTTTGACATTAATGACAAAGGATGGATACCAAACCAAAAATATTGAACCAAACAGATGACTACTCCCCCTGAGTAGTAGCATCATCTCATCAACTTGGATGAAAGAAAATATTTGATAAGCTTATCGGATTGATGCATTCTTGCATCTCTAAGTCTCTTTTGGAGGGTTGGTAACCCCCAACTAATCTCTGAGATATTAAAAAGTATCTTTACGCAATGGTTTTGTTAGAATATCTGCAATCTTCTCCTTAGTAGGCACATAAACCAATCTGACTTCCTTTCCTTCAACATTTTCCTTCAAGAAGTTGTACCTTATAGAAATTTGTTTTGATTTGGAATGAAATATCAGATTCTTTGACATATCAATAGTAGCAGTATTATCATAGTGAATAACAATAGGCTCATCATAACTTACCCTTATATCTTTTAACATTTGTTTCATCCATAAAATCTGACTACAGTTAGTAGTAGCAACAACATATTCTGCTTTAGCAGTAGATAATGTGATAACTCAATGAGGAACGGTGAGTACCAAACTGGTACTGAGAGAGGGGGGTGAATCAGTATAGGTAAAAACACTCTCCTGAAACTGATTAGATAGCAGACACTGCAAATGACTGGAAAATAGTAAAACCGGTCTGAAACAGAGTACAACCGGTAAGGCTAAGAGTGATTGTGACAAGCATTAACCAGTTGATCACTTAGATTTCCACTCATACTAGTACTACACTTCCATTTCACCCTTATGCATGAACAGGTAATCAGTCATCAGAAATATAATAACAACTAGTTCAGCATGATTTACCTTCAGACACAAATCACTTAAACCATCACATGAAAATCACCACACATAACACACAGATTTTTTCACGTGGAAACCCAATTGGGAAAAACCACGATGGGGATGAATACCCACAAGCTATTTTGAACTCTTTAGAAGTCCGCTCTGTTAGGAACCTAGTCCGGTTAAAGACTTATTACAATAGGTTCTATTAGGAACCGATCCTGCTAGGGATCACCCCGTTAAGGGATGGCTAAAATACCCAGTTAAGGGTTAAACCCTGTTAAAGGTTACCTTGTTAGAGGATTTCAAGAACTCAATGAATTTGAGTCACCCTATTAAAGGATTTTCAGTAAGTTTGTTAGAGCTACCCTGTTAAGGGATTTTCCAACTGTTGAAGTGGTTAGAGATCAACAGGTATTACAATGATCTGGTAACAGCACTCAATGCCAATGCAGATCCGCTTTAGTTCCTCTTCTCCTTCTACTCTCACACTCTACAGGTATCAATCCTCTTATCTAGTATGGCAAGAAACATGTATCTCTGCACTTAGATACACATACCACATTTGCCAACAACATCGACCTTATAGGCAACAGATAGGTCGGTAGCATAAACCCTAAACCTTAAACTTTTAGGTTAAGCAATTCAAACGGTTCAATCTTGACCGTTGAGCATATTGCATTAAATGCAATAGTCTTGAACCAATCTCAAGACATTCTCCATCATTTGTTCTCCACTGCATCCATGGTGGCTGATAACCCATCATGTGTTTTCATCGTTTACAGAATTTGCACACTCCCAAGGTAGATAGGAGCAATCACCTTCATGCAAGACCCTTCACGCGCATAAGGCTGACTTCGCAACATTATATGTTCTTCGTTACAATGCTAACTCATCACAAAATGTCATCAGTTGAGTCACATAGGCTTGGAATACTTCAACTGAAAACCCTGAAGCTAAGACTACCGGTTCACATCTCAACATACTGGTTCTCCTTAACACATATACCGGTTTACAATCATACCGGTTCTCTTGCCAATTGAAAACTTCAATATACCAGTTCACTTTTCAGCATATTGACATCAATGACAACATACAATGTCATCATGTCTTCATACCGGTTCTCATAATGCCAACAATCTCCCCCTTTGGCATTGATGGCAATATACAAAGATATCTCTCTGCTTCACATCTTCTCCCCAATTCCTATAGATATCTTCTCCGCTTCACATCTTCTCCCCCTTTGACAACAATGTCAAAGTGGAGACACAAGCTTCCCTGATCCAAAATGTTGCTCCCCCTAAGGAGTAGCATCCTTCAACACATCAATCCTGAAAAGATTTGACAATGTGATACTTGACTGATGTGGAGCTCATATCTTAGTTCACCTCCTGAAGGGGCAGCACCCCTAATTCACCTCTTAAGTAGGTAAATGTAGCCTTTGGGAGAGGCTTGGTGAATATGTCTACTAACTACCCCTTACTGGAAACATATTCCAATGTAATCTCTTTGTTCTAAACCTTTTCCCTCAAGAAATGATACTTAAGCTCAAAGTGTTTAGTTCTAGAATGTAAAACCGGATTCTTGGAAATATTGATAGCACTTGTGTTATCACAAAATATGCTTACCGGTTCAGATACAAGAACTTTGAATCCATTCAATACATGCTTCATCCAAATAGTCTAGGTGCAGTTCATAAAAGTTGCAACATACTCCGCTTCTGCTGTAGAGTGAGAGATACAACTCTACTTCTTACTCATCCATGAGACTAGTCTACTGCCAAGAAAGAATGCACCACCGGTTGTCCTCTTTCAGTCATCCACATTACCAGCCCAATCAGCATCTGTGAATACTTTCAAGTTGAAATCATTGCTATAAGGATACCACAATCCATAGTCAACGATTCCCTTTAGATATCTAAGTATCTGCTTGACTGCAACCAAGTGGGATTCTCTTGGACTTTTTTGGAACCTTGCAGTAATGCCAACTGCATGTGCAATATCTGGTCTGCTATGCACTACATAATGCAACTTACCAATCATTGATCGGTATTCCTTCTCATCAACCAAGGTTGAGTCATCCTCTTTGGATAATTTACAACCGGTCACCATTGGTGTACCAACCGGTTTGTTGTCTTCCATGCCAAAGGTCTTCAACACTTCTTTGACATACTTGGACTAAGTAATAAAGATTTCATCTTTCACTTCTGAATCTGTATCCCAATGAAGAACTTAATCTCCCCTATGAGTGACATTTCAAATTCCTTTTTCATCTCATCTGCAAACTCATGACTCATCTTGTCATCTCCATCAAAACTATGTCATCAACAAATACATCACAGATCAGAATCTGATCTCCTTCTGCTTTCAAGTAGATATTGCTATCTTCACTTGTTCTCTCAAATCCAATCTTCACAAGATGGGAGTGCAGGTGTTCATACCATGCTCTAGGTGCCTACTTTAGACCATACAAGGCTTTATGTAGCCTACACACCATGTCAATGTCTTTAGATAGGGAAAACCCATCTAGTTGCTCTATATACACCTCCTCTTCAAGTACTCCATTTAGAAATGCAGATTTTACATCCATTTGGTATACTTTGAATCCTTTAAAAGCTGAATATGCAAAAAGCATACGAACTCCTTCCAATATTGCTACTAGACCAAAGGTTTCTCTATAGTCTTCTCCTTCTTCTTGGGCATATTCTTTACATACTAATCTGGCTTTGTTCCTTACCACTGTGCCATCCTCATTTGGCTTATTTATGAAGACACATTTGGTACCAATGATATTTTTATGCTTCGGTCTGGGTACCAAAGACCATGTGTCATTCTTCTCTATCTGGTCAAGTTCCTCCTCCATTGCCTTGATCTAGTCTTCATCTTTATGTGCCTCTTTGAATGATTTAGGCTCAAATTCAAAGATCATACAAGAATTTTCTCTGACCTTTCCTCTTGTAAGGATTCTTGCATCCTTATCTCCTATGATCTGCTTTGGATCATGATTCAGTTTGACATATCAAGGAATGCCCTTGACTGATTCCTCCTGCTTCTCTTCTTCATCCTCATCTTCATCAGCATCAGCATCTACCAATGAAGGAACATTGTTACTGGTACTTGGTCGATTAGCAACCGGTTCCCAGAAGGTTACAACTAGTTCATCTCTTAATTTCTTACTGTCAGTTTCCTCAAGTTTTTTAGAGTTTTCATCGACTCTAACATTGATGCTTTCCACAATTCTCTGAGTCCTATTGTTGAAACATTTGAGAGCTTTGCTCTTGGTGGAATATCTTAGGAATATTCCTTCATCACATTTTGCATCAAACTTGCTCTGATGTTCACTCCTCTTGATATAAAATTTGCTACCAAACATTCTAAAGTAGCTTACTACTGGTGTCTTACCAGTCCAATACTCATAAGGAGTCTTATCTTTTCCTTTTTTGATGAGTACCCTGTTCATTGTGTATACTGCAGTGCTCACCGCTTCTCTCCAAAAGGTGTGAGAAACTTTTCCTTGGATCAACATGGTTCTAGCTACTTCAACCACAGTCTGGTTGTTTCTCTCTGCTAAGCCATTCTGTTGTGGAATATGGGGGGTAGATAGTTGCCTCTTGATGTCATTCTCTTCACAATATTGGTTTAATTCACCGGAAGTGAACTCTCCTCCTTGATCAGTTCTAAGGCATTTGATTCTTCTTCCACTTTCCTTTTCTACCAGTGCTCTGAAAGCTTTGAACTTTCCAAAATATTTAGACTTATCTTTCAAGAATGTGACCCACATCATTCTTGAGCAATCATCAGTCAGAATCATGAAATACCTATCTCCCTGCACACTCCTATTTTTCATAGGACCACACAAATCAGTATGCACAAGATCAAGTAAATTGTCTGCAGTGAAAGATTTACCATTGAAAGTTGAGGAAGACATTTTCCACAGTTGACATTCTCTGCAAAAAGGATTTTCTGGTTTTCTTAGCACCGGCAATCCTCTGACTGCCTTGGTCTTACTGGCCTTCACAATGTTATCAAAGTTTACATGGCAGAGTCTCCTATGCCATATCCAGCTATCATCAAACTTAGCCATAAGACAGGTACTGATATTTGCATTCAGCTAAAATAGGTTACCTTTGGTTTGCATACCGGTGGCCACCAATTCGCCATTCTTTCCTTTGATTCTACACACTCCATTCTTGAATTTCAGAGTGAGTCCACTATCCTTCAGCTGGGCAACACTCAAAAGGTTGTGTCTGAGACCATCAACCCAATACACATTGTCATCACTGCTCTTTCCATTCAGAGAGATGGACCCTCTATCTTTGACCATACATGGTGCATCATTACCAAAGCGAACCACACCACCATCATACTCTTCCAAAGATAGAAACTTGCTTTGGTCACCAGTCATATGGTGAGACCAGCCACTATCAATAATCCACTCATTGGAATTATCAAAGCAGGAGACAAGAGCCTTCTTGTCTGACACGTCTTCCTTTACTGCAAGAAACACAATATCTTTATTTTCTTCATCTTTTGATTCCTCATCTGTGACACCTTCATCAACTGCAACAAAACAATTTCTCCGGTTTCCTCCTTTGAATTTCTTGAACCTCTCTGGTTTGTCCTTGTTGTCACCATTAGGACTTTAGCAATATGTCCTATCCGATTACAAGAAAAGAATTTCAAATAAATTTTACCTCTATATTTACCGGTTCCCTTTGGAAGTCTCTTAGCAAGAAGAGCTTCAAATTCCATCAGAATCTCCTCATCATTCATTTCTCTACTCTGTTTTGGTTCACCGCTGGTGCTTACTTCTTTGCCTTTTCTAGATGGTGCAGCTGATTCTCTAAATGTTGATTTAGTCCTCTGCATACTACCATCAAAACTGTTTAACTCATAAGTAGTCAACTTTGCGATGATGGAGTCTAGGGATACCTTAGTCTTGTCTATTGACCTCAACTCTTGAATAGCTGCCACCCTTATTGCATAGACCGGTAATAAGGATCTCAAAACTCTGCTTACAACCATGGAGTCTTCTATTTTGCCTCCTGCACTCTTGATGTCTCCAACAACGGTTTTGATTCTTATTCCATATTGTTGAATGGTCTCTCCTTCAACCATCCGCATGTCTTCAAACTTACCCCTAAGGCTTTCTTCTTTAGCCTTTTTTACATGCTCATCTCCACCATAGATATTTTCAAGAGTATCCCATACTTCTTTGGGATTTACTTTATCTTAGACATCAATGAACTCAATGTCAGATAAACTACTAATTAGGGCTTCCATGACTTGCCCATTCTCCTGCATCTCTCTCTTTTGGTCATTTGTAAGAGTACCGGTAGGGGCAACATAAGAATTCTCAACATAGCTCCAGTGTTGAGCACCCATGATTCTGATGTATATCTTCATTCTATCTTTCCATATATTTAAATTATCTTTGTTGAACTTTGGACCTTCCCTCTTCATCATTACTGTAGGATCTTTGCCTCAAGTGGTTAAGCTTACAACACAGAGGACCTGGAGGATTCTCTGATACCAATTGATAACTCAATGAGGAATGGTGAGTACCAAATTGGTACTGAGAGGGGGGGTGAATCAGTACAGGCAAAAACACTTTCTTGAAACCAGTTAGATAGCAGACACTACAAATGACTAGCAAATAGTAACACTGGTCTGAAACAAAGTACAACCGATAAGGCTAAGAGTGATTGTGACAAGCATTAACCGGTTGATCACTTAGCTTTCCACTCATCCTAGTACTACACTTCCATTTCACCCTTATGCATGAACAGGTAATCAGTCATCAGAAATATAATAACAACTAGTTCAGCATGATTTACCTTCAAACACAAATCACTTAAACCATCACATGAAAATCACCACACATAACACACAGATTTTTTCACGTGGAAACCCAACTGGGAAAAACCATGGTGGGGATAAATACCCACAAGCTATTTTGAACTCTTTAGAAGTCCGCTCTATTAGGAGCCTAGTCTGGTTAAAGACTTATTACAATAGGTTATGTTAGGAACCGATCCTGCTAGGGATCACCCGGTTAAGGGATGGCTAAAAAACCCCGGTTAAGGGTTAAACCTTGTTAAAGGTTACCTTGTTAGAGGATTTCAAGAACTCAATGAATTTGAGTCACCCTGTTAAAGGATTTTCAGTAAGTTGGTTAGAGCTACCCTGTTAAGAGATTTTCCAACTGTTGAGGTGGTTAGAGATCAATAGGCATTACAATGATCTGGTAACAACACTCAATGCCAATGTAGATCCGCTTTAGTTCCTCTTCTCGTTCTGCACTCACACTCTGCGGGTATCAATCCTCTTATCTGGTATGGCAAGAAACATGTATCTCTACACTTAGATACACATACCACATTTGCCAACAACATCAGAAAGAAGCGCAACATCGACCTTATAGGCAACAGATAGGTTGATAGAATAAACCCTAAACCTTAAAATTTTAGGTTAAGCAATTCAAATGGTTCAATCCTAACCATTGAAAATATTGCATTAAATGCAACAGTCTTGAACCGATCTCAAGACATTCTCCATCTTTCGTTCTCCACTGCATCCATGGCAGCTGATAACCCATCATGCATTTTCACCATTTAAAGACTTTGCACACTCCCGAGGTAGATAGGAGAAATCACCTTCATGAAAGATCCTTCACGCACACAAGGCTGATGTGGCAACACAATTTGTTCTTCGTTACAATGCTAACTCATCACAAAATGTCATCGGTTGAGTCACATAGGCTTGGAATACTTCAACCGAAAACCCTGAAGCTGAGACTACCAACCGGTAGTCATATCACATTCCATGTACCGGTTCACATCTCAACATACTGGTTCTCCTTAACACATATACCAGTTTACAATCATACCGGTTCTCTTGCCAATTGAAAACTTCAATATACCGGTTCACTTTTCAGCATATTGACATCAATGACAACATACAATGTCATCATGTCTTCATACCGGTTCTCATAATGCCAACATAATGAAGTACATGATTGTTTCTTGATAAACCATGAAACTAACTTCTTCCCAAGAAATAATGCACCACCAATAGTGCTCTTCCTATCATCCGCATCTCCTGCCCAATCAGAATCTGTATATGCACATAATCTGAAGTCATCATTCTTTGGATACCATAACCCAAGGTCTATTGTACCTGTCAAATACCTGAATATCCTCATGATAGCAATATCATGAGTTTCTCTAGGATCTAACTAAAATCTAGAAGAAATACAAACAACATTCATAATATCAATTCTATTCTGAGTTAAGTACAACAATCCACCAATCATTGATTTGTATCGACTTGGAATCACTTTAGGGGATTCATCATCATTTGACAATTTGCAATCGGTTACCATAGGAGTATCGACAAGTTTGGAACTATCAAGTCCAAATTTCTTAAGTAACTCCTTCACATACTTAGTTTTATAAATTAAAATACCTTTATCAGTCTAAGTAATTTGCAAACCTAAGAAAAATTTCATCTCACCAATCATAGGCATTTCAAATCCATTCTTCATATCATTAGAAAATTTCATGCATAGACTATCTTCTCCTCCAAAAATGATATCATCCACAATGAATTCAATGATTAGTATGTCATCATGCTCAATTTTGTAATATAGGTCACTATCATCATTACCTTTACTAAAATCAAGCTTAGAGAGATATTTGTCTAATCTAACATACCATGCTCTAGGGGCTTGCTTTAGTCCATCTAAAGCTTTCTTCAATCTGCAAACCATATCTTTATCTTCTGATAAATAAAATCCATCATGTTTCTCAATGTATACTTCCTCCTCAAGATCTCCATTCAGAAATGCGCATTTGACATCCATCTGATATACTTTGTAGTTCTTGTGTGCAGCATAGACAAGAAATAGTCTTACCACTTCAATTCTTGCACCAGGGCATAAGTCCCACCATAATCAAATCCTTCTTCCTATGAATGACCTTTGCAAACTAATCTAGCTTTGTTCCTCACAATTTGACCTTCCTCATTCAATTTATTCCTGAAAACCCATTTAGTTCCAATAATATTCTTGTCTTTAGGTCTAGGAACTAGCTCCCCAGTCTTATTCTTTTCTCTTTGATCTAATTCTTCTTCCATTGCTTTTATCCAATTTTCATCTTTACTTGCTTCAATAAATGATTCTAGTTCAATTTGAGAAATCAAACATACCTCTTCAGTAGCTAGCCTTCTCCTAGTCATCACACCTTTGCTTTTGTCTCCAATGATCTGATCTTCAAAATGATTTAGTTTCACATACCTGAAGTCTTTAATTTTTCTTGATTTACTAACTCTTCATGTTGTTCCTCTGTCATAGTTGAGTTTTCTGGTGTTACCGAAGTCACGGGTCACTGTTATGAGCAGCTTCTTGCATTACCGGTTCAGGTCTGGTAAATTCATCTTCCAATCCACAGTCATATGATCTGATCTATGCACTGCCTTGTTCATCCACCTTGACATTTATGCTCTTTGTTATCCTATTCAATCTTTTGTTATAACATCTATATGCTTTGCTTTTAGTAGACTAACCCAAAAATATTCCATCACATCTAGGATTAAATTTTCCCAATGCATTATCTCTTCTAATGTAACATTTACTTCCAAAATATCTAATAGTAGGAGTGTGACCAAACCATAATTCATAAGGAGTCTTACATGTATCACCTTTTATGTGTACTCTGTTGAATGTTTATACAGTCGTATTGATAGCTTCCCTCCAATAAATATAAAGAAATGTAGCTTCTATCATCATAGTCCTTGTTGCATTCAATATGGTTTTGTTTTTCCTTTCCACCAATCTATTTTGCTGTGGAGTCCTAGGTGCAAAAAGTTATCTTCTGATTCCATCATTCTCACAAAATTTGTTGAATTCATCGGATGTAAACTCACCACCTTGATTTGATCTTAAACACTTTATCTTCACTCATGTCTCGGTCTCAATGATAGCTTTAAATATTTTGAATTTCTCAAAAGCTTCAATTTTTTCTTTCAAAAATTCTACCCACGTCATTCTAGAGTAACCATCAATGAGTAACATAAAGTATCTATCACCTTGAAAACTTTTAGTCCTTGCTGGTCCACACAAATTGGTATGAATAAGATCAAGAATTTCATTAGATTTATCATGTATGCTTCTAAAAGAAGTTCCGACTTGCTTACCCATTTGACATTCTCTACATACAAGATTATGAGGTTTGACAATTTGGGCAAATCACTGACAACCTGTGTTGTATTGATCTTCACTATGCAATCAAAATTTTGTCATGGAAAACCCGGTAAAGGGAAAAACCCTAGTGGGAAACCCTACCCACAATCAGATAATACTTTTGCAGTAGTATGTGAAATTACAATGGGGATTGCACTTTCAATTAGGCCAACCGCCTAGAGATCACTTCTCATCACAAAAATAAGTCTCACTAACTTACAAAACATCAAACTACAATCCGGAAAGAATGAACTGTGAAAGTAGCATCTCCTAATGCTTGATACAGTTTTGGCTAAGCACAGATGTCTGCCCTACAATAAAAAAACCTTCATCAAATGATATATCACTTTTTTGCACATAAACCTTCTTCTGATAATCCAGACATAACCATCGATCCCATCGATATCCAACTTACATGAATAAGTCACGTATTAATACAAATTATCAACCTTATTGACAGGCCAGCTAAACCCTAAACCCATAATAACAAAGATTACATTACACGGTATCATCGGACCAATATTATGATTTACATTACATAGCATGGACCTAAATCAAGTAACCAAACAATTCCATCCATCGGAAATTGCGTTAAGACCAAAATCCAACACGCTTCACCAACCGATAGAAACCCTTAGTGAAGTAACACAGAAAGTCTAACCGGATCCAAATAGGACCACCATAACAAAATGCCAGCCAATGAAAAGTCACCAAACACTCGGAATATGATCAAGAAGCACCTTCAACATGATAGAAATCGATTCCATAAGCCGGACCAAAATCATTTGACCAAAACATCGAATATCACTTACCGGTAAAGCTAACCGGTGCTAGCAAATACCAATCGGGAACATAAGTGATAGTTACCAGAGTACCAAAACATGAACAAATAGAATATAGCAATCAAATAACCATCCAGAGTAAACATCCAAAACCGATCCTAGAGATCTGATCATACCATATCATAATCATAGCCAAAACCAGGATGATCACCAAGACTAACCGGGATAGGTCCAACCGTGATACAGTGTTGACATCAATGACAACAGTTAACCAAATCTAACATATTGCCAACAAGTGGTAGTCAATGTAGGGGTAGGACTAGGACTAGCAATAGGCCTAGAAATATTCCTTTCCTATCTCCTTTCTTTTAGGGGTAGAACTAGTCCTAGTACTATGATTAGGGGTACTACTATTCATATACATAAGAGTAGGGGTGGTAGGTGATGGGTCAAATATTTGTGATGGTAAATAAACAAGTCTCCTAAAAGAAAGAAGAGGTTGGAATATCACTATATGAATTGATAGGAAGGGCTATCAATCTTCTAAAACAAGCAACTACCTTGGGAACTATCATTTGTCATGACAAAGGCCAAGTATATCTCTTATGTATTAACCATATGGTTCTAGGAGATCAACTCAATATAATTTTGTCTTGTTTATGAGTCTTGTGGGTGGGTGATTGGGAGGAGATAGTTGTGTGGGATGAGTACCTTGAAGCTACCACCTACTAACTCTTTTGTTTGGTAAAGTCCACTTTAAATGACTACAATCTTAACTTTTTCACGCTCTTGTTATGTATGAATAGTAATTATGAGCATTTGAAGCTCTTGCAATGATTACAACCTATATTTCATTAACAAATGCAAATTAATCTTGTTGATTTGTATGGGCTTTGTAGGTATCTTGAATCGGTGAGGCTTGTCCCTATAGATAGTATAGTATCTATTTAGTTTGACTATGTATCATATCTTCTTATAGTTGCCTTGATGACAAAGTAGATCCAATGCCTAATGATTCCTAGTGGAATATAAAGGATTCGATGTTGTTATCCTTCCCTCATTGGATCAAAAATAGAGAGCGCAAGCATTTACTAGAGCATGAATAAAATTATCTATCATTTTTAACTTTGAATGACAAGTTATCTTGAAAGAAAGGTGAGGCGCCCCTACTATTTATAGGGAAAACCCAACTTTGAATGATTGAATTGAAATCCACCTACTATCTATAGTATAGTAATAACGAAGTGCATCTAGAAGCAAGAAACAATGGTGACCCATGGCTTACTAAATAGCTAGGAAAAAATATATTCTTTTGGTTATAGTTTGGTGAAACATGAGACAATAGCCTTATAAGTGATAGCAACAAATTATGGGAGAGAACTCTTGTGTGCAGCTAGATCTTGCACTATCGAGAGTTTAGCTAGTGGAATCAATTCAATGGAGCCCTACTCTATAACGAGGCCCCTTCCACAGATTAAGTTGCTTGCTAGACCACTCATTGTAGAGCAATACAACCACCTTGGAATCAAGAGGTGTCTCAAACTTACGAGAGTTATTCAACATGTTGGAGAGCATTTGGCCAATATACTCACTATGGAATAGATTGACTCAAAGGATATAGATTTTATTGTAGCTCACCCTCTTTATCAATAGTAACTGATGGCATGAATTCAAAACCCCTTAATATATAAAGGTGGGATGCACTATGTCATGTCCCCATTTTGAAAATCACAAAATAAATTGTATTTTTTTCTTTATATTAAAAAAATAATAATAAAATAGTGATTTTTATTTTTATTATTATTCATAGCTTTATTATCATATATTGAATATTTTATTAAAAAAAAATTAATTTAATATTAAAGATTATTTACAAAGATAAAAATTAAAAATTAAAGAAATAAACAAAATTATATATTAAAAAAAAGTATTTATGAGCTAAAATAAAGTTTTTATATTTTATTACTTACTAAGCTATCTTTTCTTTTATAAGGGAAAGAAAATTTATATAAGAAAAAGAGTTTTTTTTTTTTAAACTTTGTTACATGCAACTAAATTGTTTCCTCTTCTTAAAAGCTGAAAAGAAAAGCACGTCCTCATTCCACATAAATCTAGACTATAAGTTTACCTCAAGGAGGAGAAAAAAAAAATTCTAAAATAAGGTTAAGACTAAAGCTAAATAAAGGAAACAGAAGCTTAGTGAGACTTTGAGTATAGGAAAGGCCCATGCATGGTTTGTGAATAGACTATTGCACATGTATATATTAATGCTTTCATGATTATCTTTCATATCAATCATTAATAGACATGGTTGTAGCTATTCTGGCTCCAAAACGGCATGCCATGACATGATGTGTGGCTCCAAAATTGCATGCCCTTGCATGATATCATGAAAACCACATTTGGGACCCACCATCAGGCTTTTGAAGACGTGGAGGCATATTGCCATTTTGCGGTTGACAGAAAGCTTTTGCATGTGGCTAACATTTTCTGGCTGCCCTCACGGTCACAGTCACAGGCACGGCTACTTTTGTCGGACGAAAGTCATAGCTTGCAACGCATGGCAGTCATTGTTTTCAACACGCCAAAAAATTTGTTTTGAAATTTATTTCCCGCCCAGCATTTCAAAAATATTTGAAATTTCTTTCCCGCCCAACCATTTCAAAAATATTTAAAATTCCTAAAAATGAATCTTGTATTCATTTTTCCATTCTGGATCGCTTCAGTCGGAGCCATGAAAGCAAGTGCCAGGTCTGGATTGCTAGAGTCAAACCATCAAAGCAGGTATGTTGTTGACATTCGATGAAATATGATTTTTGCCAGGTTGAATTCCTTCTACGCTATAGGGATATTGTTTTAGCAAAAAGGATAATTTCTTCATCATGAACAAAGGCCACGCTCCATTAATCATGGCTGCCCATGCCCATGTTGGTCAGTGAATGGTAAAATTCACTTTTTTTTGGCATGCATTTTTTGTGCGTTTAAAAAAAACTAGAGGTGTACAATTCAAAACTATTTGTTTTAAATTCCTCTTTTGCTACTCCGGCATAGTATTTTCATTTTATTGTGCTTTTCAAAAACAAATTTGAAGGATGTGGTTGAACATTTCAAAAACAACGAGTGGAGGGAAACTCGAGAGAGGATGGGCCCAGGTGAAAAGAGCTACTACCATCCGCTATGGCTATTCTCACTAAAAAAATGCATGACTATTGATCCCAAGAAATCTTAAATTATAGTTTAGCTTTGCTTAATCTGCTATATGGTTCTAGGCTTTTGTATAGTCAATAATTTTATTTTGGGTTTCTCTAATCTGCAGTTTTCTTGGATTTTTGTTTTGATCTATGATTTGTATTTAACA
Organism: Cryptomeria japonica; assembly: GCF_030272615.1. Lineage (NCBI taxonomy): Eukaryota > Viridiplantae > Streptophyta > Pinopsida > Cupressales > Cupressaceae > Cryptomeria > Cryptomeria japonica. Next base: position 165,658,717 of record NC_081413.1, read on the forward strand.
TTTTCCTTTGCATTAGGCTAGAAGTATGGTGACAAAGGCAAGCTGATCAAGTTGGGCATCTGTTTTTTGCAATTCGTGAAATAGTGACAATGCATCATGAGGAAATCAATCCCTTCAGTAAGCTGTAATGATGGCATTCCATGAGAATCCATCTGTTCTTTAATGTCGTCAAAAATCTTGTGACCATGCACCAAATTCCCGCACTTGACATACATGTTGACAAGGTTGTTTTATAAAATCTATATTTAGGAAATACAAAATGCCCTATGTTTGATTAGAGACTAGATTTGATTATCTTGTGAAAGGGGAATGATGCAAATGTGGATGTGTAATATTTGAAGATATAATAGTGGACAGGGAAGTTGCATGTAGTAACCAGAGTTAGTGCTTGTAGCAACAAACTCTCTCGACATAATATTGAGAAAATGAGATTCTCAGTGAATGGCATTGGCATTGTATGATTTTAGTCACAACATTGTATATGAGTATAACAATAAAGCAAGAGAGCCACTAGCATTGTTGATCTGAATTGAGGTAGGGGTTCAAACGATATCAAAATCAATAATATCTAGTGTAGGAAACCTACGATATTATTCTCAGTACAAGAAGGATGTAAACTTGAAAAGGGAATTGTATGCAATCCAAAAATTAACTTCTCATTTCCAAAATCTAGAATATAAACAAGTACAAGAATATCAAGAGTCACCACAGCCATCAGAATCTGAAATGATAAGCTGGCTGTGAGAAAATATTATAATATTTTAATATGAAAATTTGAATTTGAATTTTGAACTAATTTTGCATCTCTCGAACCTCCAAATCAATAGTTGTCTATAAATTTTTCTTTGATTATTATGATTTTTGTCTTGAAGGCTTTGGCAGTCATGGAAACATATTGCAAAACTTTTGAGACTGTGGCATATGTTGAACATGTTATTTTTTCATTTAAGTTTTAAGGTCAATGCAAAATGTATTTATCATAAGTTGTATCATTTCTATGGATGGCAACGTTCATAGGAAAAAAATAGATTACTATTCATATATCTTTGAATTTTATATTTTTTAATGTTGTTTAAATGGGTCAAAGCTATTCTACTCCAAAACAAACCTTTCGTACAGGGTGATAGCGACGTGTTAGTCAATCGCAGCCGTGTATTGCAAAATCGACGGTGTAAAAGGTGCGACTAACACATGTGTTAGTCAATCCATACTGTCATTTTTGAGTCAGAATAGACGCTTGTAAATTTCATAATTAACTTATAAGAAGTATAATCAAGTTTAAATTTTTTAAGATATAAATTTATTTTCATTTTCTTAACTAAGATATATGGAGACAAATTCGATTTATTCACTTTTCACTATTGTAAACTTAAACTTGATATATTAGTATTTTACTTTTTTTTTTATTAATATAATATTTAAATATATTAGTACTTATAATTGACTACAATATTGTAAAAGTTAAAATTTTGATTCATTAAAAAATTCATTGATTTTAATTATTCAAGCTTTGAGTTGTTTAATTTAAGGCATTTATAGAGGAGATTTTAAGTCACTTGATTGGTCAGTTCATTCTCTCGCACCGCAAAATTGCGTGTTAGTTTCTTTTGTTGTTTCATGGGGTCGTAGCTATTCTAGCTCCAAAACAGACCTGTCGTACAGCGTGTTATTGACAGGTTAGTCAATCGCAACCATTAACTGCAAAATCAGCGGTGTAAAACACATGACTAAAATGCATGTTAGTCAATCCGTACTGTCTTTTTGGAGCCAAAATAGACGCGTCCATTTTGTGGCGCTAAAGGAAATGGCGGCCACGCAGTCTATGAAATGGCAAATTTGACTAACATGCCATGTTAGTCTCTTTCGCTGTTTCGTGAGGCCAAGGAAAAAGGCAGCCACACAGCCTGCAAATCAGTGAAGCTGCATAACACGCCATGTTAGTCGCTTTCGCTGTTTCGTGAGGCCAAAGAAAAAGGCTACCACGCAACCTACGAATTAGTGAAGCCGCATAACACGTCATGTTAGTCACTTTTGTTGTTTCGTGGGGCCAAAGAAAAGGTCGGCCATGCAGTCCGCAAAATAGCGAAAGCGCAAAACACGCTATGTTAGTCGCTTTCGCCGTTTCGCGAGGCCAAAGAAAATGTTAGCCACGCAATCCATGAAACAGCGAAGGCACATAATACGCCATGTTAGTCTAATTCGCCGTTTCACAAGATGAAACAAAATGTTAGCCAGATCATCCACAAATCAACAAAAGCGCATAACACGCCATGTTAGTGTAAAGCGGAAAAATCGAACCCTAGTCGTCCTCCCCTCCCCAACTCCGAGGAGAGAGAAGGGAGAGTCACTAGGGTTGATGGTTTTCACTTAGGAGGGACTTTACATTCAAAAGAGGGGTTGAAACCCACAAGATCCAATCCCACGCAATGCAAGATTGGATTCTATATGAGTTTCAAGGGTTGTGATAGCAAGGATACCCTCTTTTGTAAAGAATGTAGATAGAAAGATTGAACTAGGAATGCATGCAAAGTAGGAAAGATTCACTTATAAACAGAGATAGGAATATGATATGAAGCTGCGGACCTGGAATTAGCAATAAAATGTCGAGACGGTGCTGTCCTGCAAATTTGAGCAAAAGTTGACGGGACGATGGCGCCCGGCGTGCACACGGTCCTCCGAAAAATCCGCGAAACGAAGGGGGATCTATTCATCTCTACACAAGGATTCCAGATCTTCAATTTCAGCTGCGTACCTGCAACCTACACACAGAAAAGAGAAGACAGTTGGGGGGTTAGGGATTAGGGGTTTGCCCTTAGGTCAAACCTCGGTTTTGGAATTAACCAAGAAATGAGAAGTGCTGTAAATGTAAATGACTGTAATGTAAAACAAGTACTAGTACCTTGTTGTAAGGATGTTTGTATCCTTATATGCAAAGGGATAGATGTTGTTGTTTGTTGTATGTTGTATGTTGTAGTATGTGATCTCCTCTTCAATGGTTGAATCCTTGTCTTGAATGCAACACCTAGCCTTGAATGGAGACTTAGAATGATCAATTGCTTGAAGGAATGCTTGAATGCTTGAATGCTTGAATGTTTGAATATCGTTTCCACGTCTTGTACACTTATGTCCTTCCCTCCTCAAATGGGAGAGGAAATGTGGTTTATATACTTGCCAATTAGGGTTAAAAGACTGATTTTCCCGACCTTAGGCCGACCAGGAAATGTTACTTTCCAATTTGCAAACAAAAAGGCCCGAAGTCCCATAGGAGACCGGGCCCAAAATAGGGCCAGGGACCAAGGCACTGGGCGCCATGGTCCTGGGGGACCAGGGCGCTAGGCGCCCTGGTCCTGAAGGACCAAGGCGTTGGGCGCTCTGGTCCCACCTCCCGAGGCAGCAAGGTGCAAGGAGGATCAGGCCAGGGTGCTGGAAAAATGCAGTTTTTGATGTCGTGGACAAGTTTCGGGGTCTCCATTCAGGTTCAGTGTTGCATTGCCATCGTGAAGACCCAAATGCGGTCGAAATTGCAAGTGTCACAATTTTAGGATGCTACATTTAGCCCCCAGTTTAGCAGGAGTATAAGCGTACGCTCATACTTCCGGTAAAGTACAAGGAAACAACATTGAAAAACTTTCACCACGTCAAGGAGGCAAGATACACCAAGCCCCCAGTGGACTAAGGATCTTACGACTTCGATTGACAAAGTAAAAGGGAAGATCACGAGGGAGAACCATGACTGTCAGTAGTAAGGTTCCCTCACTATGAGTCATGCAAGAAAGATATCAAAAATTTTCAAGGCAAAGCTAAATTTGTCAAGAAATTTTCAAGTATCTTGAAAAGATATGGACGGGATGTATGCCCCCCTACGTTAAAGCGATCGCACACGCCTCACCGGGGGTGATTGCTTTAAGGTAGTGATACATATAAGAAATGAGAAAGGAGTACGTTATCACAAGGATTTAGCCCCCAAGTGTGAGATAAGCCCAAGGATAATGGACAAAAAACACAAAGCACAAGGTGACTTCGCTTTCCTCGGGGTCAGTATGTTGTATGATAATTCATGTATATCATATGTATGTATGCATAATTGTTCCTCATTCCCCAATCAAGGAAGGTCACCTAGAAGAAGGGAACACATGTGTCTTTTGAGTCAACATGAGAGAGATCGAGAGATCTCAATGTTTTGCATCGTCCTCAAGTAGACAACACTAAGGACAACAAATAGAAGAATGAGAATAACACACAGAAGAAGTAACAAAAGAGAGGAGGAGAGAATCTGCTATGCTAATGAACTAGTCTAGCACGTCATCTACCCCCCGATCTTGCTGATCAATATTTCGGGAAGGTAGGAAACACGCTAGAGGAGGAACATCCAACACAGCAGATGGAGCTATCACAAGATCCAAACAAGGGCTATGTTCATGTCCCAAGCCACGGTGTTCTTGTCTAGGAGCTAGGATAAGTGCTTTAGAAAATTCGTTAGATAGATGGTTATCAATATCCACAAGTTCATATTCACTATGAGAATGAACAGGAGTAATATTTTCATCATGAATAACATTTTCATCTATATCATCATCAAGATTTATAAAAATAGGATCTTTAACTCGCACAGGATCAAGACCATCATGCATCTTATGTTTAGGAGATTTCGGCTCAATCATCAGCTGAGGAGAAAATGGAATAATATTAGTTGAAGGTGTTTTTGGGGATTGCAAAGTTTGAGAAGCAGCTGCCTGAGCTCTAAGACGACGCTTTCGTCGGCGTTCATGTGCAGAATGATTTCGTCTAGTCTTAGTAGGAAGTTGCGAAGATTGAGGAGGAGGAATGTTCTCATCCTTATCACTTGGGTGTTTAGGTTGTGGTCTCTTAGGTTGAACAATAGGAGAAGAGGAAGGTCTCTTCTCTCCATAAGAAGAAGGAGGAGGAACTGCTCCATATAAGGGAGGAATATTTGGTTTAGGAAGGAGACCAAGTCCATCATGACGAGGAGGTATAGGTCTACTCTTAGAAAGTTTATTAGACATAGGCATAGTCACATCCATAGGAATGGGTTGGGAATCGTCTTGAGGAAAGACATTGGTTTTATCTTTCAAAGGAAGAACTTCCTTCTCAAGAATGATAGGAATGTCAAGTTTGGGTGTTCTAGGTTCACTTAGAGAAAGGATCATATCATTTTTCCACTTTTGATAAGATTTGAAAAGATGATCACTTCGCGGAGGAAGAGATTGGAATTGTTTAGGCCAAAAGTAATCAATAGGAACACTAGAAGTTCTTTCAACTGGTTTAAAGAGACTATGATTGACAGTAATAACTTCACCACTATGGGGAAATTTCAAACACTTATGAATAGGAGAAGCAATAGCTTTCATGGAAGATAGCCAAGAATAGCCTAGCTTCACACGAAATTGTTCGGATGATGGAATAATAGCAAAGTCCACATCAAGGGATTTGTTATGGACCTCAATAGGTAATGTAATAGAACCAATTGCAGGAGAAGAAAATGCATCAAATAGTTTCACAACCACATTTGTTTCATCATAGATCACTTGATTCAATTGCAAAGTAAAAAGAAATTCTTCAGTAATGATATTAATCATGCACGAAGGATCAATAAGCACTCCACGGCAAGGTGTGTTCTTGACTTTTGCAACTATATATAAAGGACCATCAGGTGCCCTGATAGTTTCACTAGAATCAAAGGTGATGGAAAGTTCTTTAGGGATTTTCTGTTGCTCTACAAAGTTAATCACATTAGGAGACATAGACACAAGATCATCAGGTGAGACAGAGGAATCAGTAGTATCAATTGCATTAGAGGTATGAGAAGGTAATGGATCAGTAAAAATCTAAAGATTTTGGTTAGGGGGAGCTACATATGTATTGCCTTTATCATTCACTCTAGAAACAGAGATAGTATTATTATCAATCAAATCATGAATTTTACCTTTTAAAGCAAAACATTTTTCAGTATCATGCCCAGGTTGACGATGAAATTGACAAAAAGATTTGTTATCAAAATAAGGTGAATTAATCTTTACAGGATCAATTTGCCTTATAGGATGAAGAGTAAGCACATTTTGTTCCAATAACTTATTCATAATACTATGCAATGATTCATTCAAAGGAGTAAACTTTCTTTCTCTCTTGAAAAACTTAGAAATAGGAGAGACACCTGATGCTGCATTCACATTGTTGTTGATGATGTTTTCATTGAATTTAATGGACTCTCTGTTCGGTTTAAACTTCCCAAATGGTTGTTGACTACTATCACCCTTATCACTCGGAGTCATAGGATGTGATTGTTCCATTTGACTCACAGTCAGTTGATAATTGTGAAGAGTTGCGCACAACTGTTGGAAAGAAGTAAACTCAGAAAATAGGAGTTTGTCTCGAATATCTTTTTGTAAATTAGAAATAAAGATTCTTTGAATATCATTGTCAGGCACTGGAAAAGAAATTTGAGCATACAAATGCTTATATCTACCAATGAAATCAGTCACTTTTTCTTTAACACCTTGTTTACAATGCATTAAATCAATCAAAGTAACTTTAGGACTTATATTGTTTTGAAATTGTTGAATGAAAGCATTTGCAAGTTGTTCGAAAGAAGTAATAGAATAGGAAGGCAACGAGCAATACCATTGTAGGGCTTTGTCTCTTAATGTTCTAGTAAACAATTTTGCAAGCAACCTTTGGTCATAAGCAAAATCAGTACATATTGTTTGAAAGGTCTTAACATGTGTTAGAGGATCACCCTTACCATTATAAAGCTCCAAATGCGGAATTTCAACATGTCTAGGGGGGATAGCTCGAACAATGTCAAGAGAAAGTGGGCTCGCAACATCAAATGTGGGCACACTAAACTTAGATTGATTCATAGAGGCAATTTGTTGCTGTAAAGAAGAGACAGTTTGTGCAAGATTGTTAATGGTCGCTTCAGTCAAAGAGTTCATATTAGACGTGTTAGATTGTGATGGAGGTGTTATGTTATTGAAAGAAGGTAGAGAGTAAGGTAGTGGGACACTATGATAGTTAGTCATAGGAGATGATTGGAAAGGAGGAACACTACAAGGAGGAATGGAAGAGTTAAATGAATTGCCCCCTTGCGTCATGTTCATTTGTGAAGATATGAGAGGAACACTCACTGAAGGAATGAATGAAGAAGTTGGATTGAATGAAGGAAGAGGGTTGATTGAAGAAGAGGGATTGCCCCCATGACTGGTGATCATAGGAGGAATGTCTTGTGCTGAAGTAGTCATTATGTTTGATGTAAAAGTAGGTATATTAGCAATAGGAGTCGTCAAAGGAATAGAATGATTGACTTGAGTAGGAGGTTGTGTATAACCTAAGGTTTCGGCACAACTTTTCATAGGCATCACATTTGAATCCACAATGTGTGCAATACCATGCAAAATATCAATTCCATTCTTATCACTTTGAAGCATACGTTTTAGACCCTCAATTAGAGGAAGAGCTTGACTATCAGGGTATTCTTGAGACATCCATTGTCGAAAATCATCAAATTGGTTATCCAATTTTGAAAGTTGTTCTACAGAAACCTCATGGAGAGCTTCTTCATCATTAAGAGGATTAGAGGAATTACCCATGTCCTCGTTAAAAAGACCATTCAAATTAGGTTTCATCTCCTCAGTAATTAAACCTTGGAAGGACTTAATTCTAAGGCTTCGTCTAACGGGAATAGTGTAAGTAGGGCTTATTGTTGTAAAACTCATGCACTAAAGAAAGAGAGAAGATTTTGAATTTTAGAGGTAGCAAATTTCAGTAAAACCAGCCAATCTTCTAGATTTAAGATGTTAAATACAATCAGGACAATCTCCCGAAATTTCGGAAAAAATGTCTGGGACCGTGGCGCTCAAAGTGCACACGGTCCTCGCAACTTTTTTCGAAATTTGCAGGGATGAAAGTTATGATGATTTTACAGCTAACTTGAAAAAATTGAGTGATTTTACAATCTGTAGATAGGCCAAATTAAAGTTGCAATCTCAAAATTGAACCCTACCAAGATTGTCGAAAAATGCAAAATTTGAATTTTGAAAAAGAGAGGGAAACTGAAATTTTGAATTTTATGATTTTAGAGGGAATACCAGAAGCAATGCAAGTTTTGAAATTTGAAAGTTGACTCAATTTCACGCAAAATTCAATTTTGAAAGCGGCAATCAAAGTTGTTGTAATTAAGCACTTAATTTCAAAAGTCACAAATTGCAAAAATTTGAATAAATTACTGAAATTTCGAATGAATGATAACACACTTTTCAGATTTAGGACTGTAAGAAACACAATTCTGACACAAATTTCAATTTCAACAATTTTTGAATGATTAGAAGCCTCAATCAAAGCAATCGCTAGACCAACTTTGACTATAATTTTGAAAGTGTTAAAATTGATAAAATCAGCCAAAATTCTGGATTTTAGCAGAAAAATACAATAAGATCTAGCTCCCGAAATTTCAGAAAAAATGTCGGGGACGATGGCGCTCGGGGTGCACACGGTCCTCGCAACTTTTTTCCAAATTTTCAGGGATGAAAGATATTGTGGTTTTATTGCGGAATCCAAAGTTACAGCCAATTTGGAGATGTTTTGATCAGTGAAATTGTCGGACAAAGGTTGAATCAAGAGGGTTTCAAAAATTAGGGTTTTGACACTTAACCACTTAATTTTCAAAATTAAAGCACAAATATGAATTGATAATTTGTAATAGAAGGGAAGATCTTAAACAAGCATCAACAATTAAACATTTCACAAGTTTAATTACTTTAAAAGAAAATTTAGGGTTTTTATGCAATTAACCTCTAAAATTTTGCAAAAGATCAAACATGGAAATGTAATCAAGGAATCCAATTTTCAGATCTAACTATGAATAATCAGAAAGGATGTTCACGTCGGGTTCACCAAAATGTAAAGCGAAAAAATCGAACCCTAGTCGTCCTCCCCTCCCCAACTCCGAGGAGAGAGAAGGGAGAGTCACTAGGGTTGATGGTTTTCACTTAGGAGGGACTTTACATTCAAAAGAGGGGTTGAAACCCACAAGATCCAATCCCACGCAATGCAAGATTGGATTCTATATGAGTTTCAAGGGTTGTGATAGCAAGGATACCCTCTTTTGTAAAGAATGTGGATAGAAAGATTGAACTAGGAATGCATGCAAAGTAGGAAAGATTCACTTATAAACAGAGATAGGAATATGATATGAAGTTGCGGACCTGGAATTAGCAATAAAATGTCGAGACGGCGCTGTCCTGCAAATTTGAGCAAAAGTTGACGGGACAATGGCGCCCAGCGTGCACACGATCCTCCGAAAAATCCACGAAACGAAGGGGGATCTATTCGTCTCTACACAAGGATTCCAGATCTTCAATTTCAGCCGCGTACCTGCAACCTACACACAGAAAAGCGAAGACGGTTGGGGGGTTAGGGATTAGGGGTTTGCCCTTAGGTCAAACCCCAGTTTTGGAATTAACCAAGAAATGAGAAGTGCTGTAAATGTAAATGACTGTAATGTAAAACAAGTACTAGTACCTTGTTGTAAGGATGTTTGTATCCTTATATGCAAAGGTATAGATGTTGTTGTTTGTTGTATGTTGTATGTTGTAGTATGTGATCTCCTCTTCAATAGTTGAATCCTTGTCTTGAATGCAACACCTAGCCTTGAATGGAGACTTAGAATGATCAATTGCTTGAAGGAATGCTTGAATGCTTGAATGTTTGAATATCGTTTCCACGTCTTGTACACTTATGTCCTTCCCTCCTCAAATGGGAGAGGAAATGTAGTTTATATACTTGCCAATTAGGGTTAAAAGACTGATTTTCCCGACCTTAGGCCGACCAGGAAATGTTACTTTCCAATTTGCAAACAAAAAGGCCCGAAGTCCCATAGGAGACCGGGCCCAAAATAGGGCCAGGGACCAAGGCGCTTGGTGCCATGGTCCTGGGGGACCAGGGCGCTGGGCGCTCTGGTCCCACCTCCCGAGATAGCAAGGTGCAAGGAGGATCAGGCCAGGGTGCTGGAAAAATGCAGTTTTTTGATGTCGTGGACAAGTTTCGGGGTCTCCATTGAGGTTCAGTGTTGCGTTGCCATCGTGAAGACCCAAATGTGGTCGAAATTGCAAGTGTCGCAATTTTAGGACGCTACAGTTAGAATAATTTGCTATTTCGCGAGGCAAAAGAAAAAGGCGGACACGCAGTCCACGAATCAATGAAGGTGCATAACATGCTATGTTAGATGCTTTCGTCATTTCACGAGGCCAAAGAAAATGTTGGCCACGCATTTCACAAAATAGCAAAAGTGAAAAACATGTTATGTTAGTCGCTTTCACCGTTTCGCAAGGCCAAAGAAAATGTCGGCCACGCAGTGCACGAAATAGCGAAGGTGCATAATATTCCATGTTAGTCTAATTCATCATTTCATGAGATGAAATAAAATGTCGGCCAGGCCATCCACGAATCAGTGAAGGTGCATAACATGCCATGTTAGTCTAATTCTTTGTTTTGTGAGGCCAAAGAAAAAGGTGAACCTGCAGTTCACGAATCAATGATGGCACATAACACGCTATGTTAGATGCTTTCGCTGTTTCGCGAGGCCAAAGAAAATGTCAACCACGCAGTCCGCGAATCATCAAAGGAGCATAACACGCCATGTTATACACTCAAATCAAGAATTCTAATGATAGTAACTTAGGAATTATCTAATAAAGAAAACACAAACAAGAGGAGGATAATGAGGACCCAAGTCAAACTTTGTTACCACAAAACTAATGCCTTATATCAAAATAATTATAAGATTTAGATCTCACAATCTTATTGACTCATCAAGAACCAAGGAAATCTAGAACATTTAAATATAAGATAACATTTGACAATAAATTTGAGTAGAAATAACTTGGGATTCATCATTTTTTTTGGAAATATGGGGTGTGTATACAAGGAACGTCATGTTTTTGTTGGCAATTGACACTCATCTGATGGTTATCGATGCTTGATTAATGGTTTACTCTCCCTTTTTTCTCTTTATTTATTCTCTCTCTCTCTCCCCTCTCTAGGTCTCTCCTATACTCTCTCCCTCTCTCTCTCACCTTCCCTCCTTATCTCCATATATATCATTCCTTCCCCCCTCCATCTCTCTTCTCCTTCTATTGTTTCTCTCCACTCTCTCTTTTTTCTCTTGATCACTACCTATCCCTCCCAACATCTCTCTCCATACCTATTTTTCTCTCTTATTTTATTCTCTCTCCCTCACCTATCTACCTCTTCCCTCTCTAGGTCTCTCAGTCACTCCCTACCCACCTCTCCCTCTGTTCTTAGATCTCTCTTTCTCTTTATTCTTCCCTCTCTCCTCTTCTCTCTCCCTCCCCTCTCTAGGTCATCACCTCTCCCTCCTCAATATAGTATTTACATAATAGGTTATAGGATATAAGATTTACAATATAAGGTACAATATTGATGGTACATAGTTTAGGGAACATAGGGTTGAGGGTAGTGGTCATATTGATTCCTCACTCTATCTCTCCATCTTCCTCTCTCTCTTCTCTCTCACCTCTCTCTCCATGAACCATGGTCTCTCCCTCCCTCTCTATCTCCCCCTTCCTTACCCTCATATATATCTTCCTCTCCTACTCTCTCATACTCTCTCTCTCCCCCCTCTCTCCATTGTCTAGGTTGTCACCTCTTCCTCCTAGCCTCTCTCTCCCTCTCTTACATTTCTAGGTTTCTCCCTCCTCTCTCCATCTCTATACCACTCCATCTATGTGTCATTAGGAACCTCTATCTATGTGCCTGTATGTATGTCTCCCCTCTCTCTCCCATCTAGGTATACAAGATTGATGGAACATTGTTTAGGGTAGATAGGGTTGAGAGTAGCATAGTGGTATTGATACTTCTCTCTATCTCTCCATATTCCTCTCTCTTTCTTCTCTATCACCCATCTCTCTCTTCTCTGTCACCTCTCTCTCCCCTCCCTATGTCTCTCCCTCCATCTCCATCTCCCCATTCCTTACCCTCATATATATCTTCCTCTCCTACTCTCTCATACTCTCTCTATTTCATCTATTCTAACACATGTGTTGCCCCTTACAAAGATACCTAGATGGTGAGAGAAAGGTTAGATAGCTAGATCAGAAGAGAGGGGTGAGATAGATAAAGGGGTATATAAGAGGAGAGTTGATGAATTAGGATAATGAGAGAGAAGAGGATGGAGAGAGATAAAATAGAAAGAGAGGGCTAAGGAGGGGGAGAGGGGGAGAGGGGGAGATATACATGGAGTGAGATACCTAGAGAGGTAGATAGGTGAGGGAGAAAGAGAAGGAAATGATAGAGAGGTTAAAGAAGAGAGACAGAGAGAGAGGTGAGAGAGAGAGAGAGAGGAAGATGGAGAGATAGAGGGAGGAATCAATACGACCACTACCCTCAACCTTGTGTTCCTTGAACTATGTACCATCAATCTTGTATTGTATACCATAAATATTATATCCTACAACCTATTATCTAAAGGGTATATCGGGGAAGGAGAGGTGATGACCTGGATATGGGAGGGAGAGAGAAGAGGAGAGAGGGAAGAATAATGAGAAAGAGAGATCTAAGAAGAGACGGAGAGGTGGGTAGGGAGTGACTGTGAGACCTAGAGAGAGGTGAGGTAGATAGGTGAGGGAGAGAGAGAAGAAAATAAGAGAGAAAAATGGGTATGAAGAGAGAGGTTTGGAGGGATAGGTAGTGATCAAGAAAACAAAGAGAGAGAGGAGAGAAACAATAGGAGGAAAAGAGAGATGGAAGGAAGGAGGTAGTGGTCTGTGTTGACATCAATTCCAAAGGGGGAGATTGTTGGCATTATAGATTTCACTCTTCCAATGTTATCCAAAGAAGCAAATTAACTAATATTATGCTTGAAACATGCATTCTCCACCTATGATATTGTAGAGCTGAGCAAGATGGACCATTATTACAATATAAAAAGCAATGCCAATACTGCTTACAAAAATTTCAGAGCTCCCCTGAGACAAACATTTTATGTTCAAGGAAGAAAAACAATAAAACAATATTCTCCCCTTGATCCATAGACATCAAAATATTGAGATTCAATCATAAATAACAGAGGCATAACTGGCACACATTTGAATTGAGGTCCCTTTTGGAGGGACTAGGGTCTTGGGCACCCTAGTCCACTCTGACTGGGGTTTTGGGTGCCATAGTCCTCTCAAACATTGACAAGAGAAAGGGGTGGTATGGTATCAAGATCCAGAACATAGAATCTAGTCTCAAAATTAGTAAATGATAGTACTAGGATAGGATTGTTGACAGTGATCCAGCATCCCTCATGGGATTTGTGACATGGTTTAATCTCCTCCTACGGATTCTACAAGTCTAGTGGTTGTTTCAGGCATTGAAAGGTTGATCTTTTGCTGCAACGACAACCACACTTGTAACAAGCGGTATCAGAGCTTGGTCACAGGTTTGAATCCCCTCTGTGAGTGATTTGGGCCTGCGGTAAGTGATGCTAGGGGGATTGTTGGCAGTGAGCCAATGTCCCTCGTGATATTCGTGACATGGTTTAACCGCCTCCTGTGGATTCTACAAGTCTAGTGGTTGTATCGGGCATTGAAAGGTCAACCTTTTGGTGCAATGGCAACCACACTTGTAACAAGGATATGGCCCAAATATGCTTAAAATGATCCAAGAGAAGGCATACTAAAGTAGGGACCCAAATAGAGTGTGAATCTTGTAAAGGATTACAGTTTACAACACTATAGAATAATAGTAACATAACATAAAAAAGTCTAATTAAACACTCAAATGAAGAATTCTAATGATAGTAACTTAGGGATTAGCTAAGAAAGAAAACACAAACAAGAGGAGGATAATGAGGACCCAAGTCAAACTTTGTTACCACAAAACTAATGCCTTATATCAAAATAATTATAAAATTTAGATCTCGCAATCTAATTGACGCATCAAGAACCAAGGAAAACTAGAACATTTAAATATAAGATAGCATTTGACAATAAATTTGAGTAGAAATAACTTAGGATTCATCATTCATTTTATAAATATGGGGTGTGTGTGCAAGGAATGTCATGTTTCTAGATAGCTTTGTAAGTTATTAGTGAGGAAAATGAATAACATAATCCCACATTATTAGGATGGTATATTATCTTTCCAAATAGGTTTAGATGTTTGTTTTGAGTAGTATATGGTGAGCTTGAAAAGTGAATAGAATAACATTGTCATCCTATTGATTTTGATAAGAAAAATACGAACTAGAGAAAGTCCACATAGAAGAATAAGAACTTGATGAATTCAATCAAAATTAATATTGATACTTAAAATATGTTCAATCAATAACTTTAATGAATTATGTACTAGAAAAGTTATAATAGAAATATGGTCATTAGGGGTCGTATGGTGTCCTAAGGGGTCATATGGTGTTCTATGATCCCTTAGTACACCATATAACCCCTTAGGAGAGGGAGAGAGGGAGAGGGAAGATAAAGGATGGGGGAGGGGGAGAGAGAGAGAGAGAGAGAGAGAGAGAGAGAGAGAGAGAGAGAGAGAAGGGTAGGGAGAGACACCTAAGAGAGTGAGAGAGAGTGGAAATAATGGGAGAGAGACACCTAAGAGAGAGGGAGAGAGGAGTGAGAGTGAGAGAGAGTGAGAGAGGAAAGGGAGGGAGAGAGGGGAGAGAGATGAATGGGGAGGGAGAAAGAGAGGGAAATAATGGAGAGAATGGAAAGAATGAGAGAGAGACACCAAAGAGAAAGGCAGAGAGAGAGATAGAGAAATGGAAAGGGAGGGGTAGGGAGAGATGGAGATATATCTATATATATAGAGAGAGAGAGAGGGAGATAATGAGAGAAAAAGAGAGACACCTGAGGGAGGGGGAGTGAGAGAGATAGAGATAGAGGGTGAGAGGGAGAAGGGGGTTGGGAGGGAGAGAGGTAAAAAGAGTTAGAGGGAAAGAGATAGAAACCATATGGTATCCTAAGGGGTCATATGGTGTTCTACGACCCCTCGGGACACCATATGACTCCTTAGGACACCATATGGTGATGTTATTAGCCGTATTGTTTCCTAAGGGGTCATATGGTGTTCTACAATCCCTTAGTACACCATATAACCCCTTAGGTGTTGTTAGGGGTCATATTGTGTCCTAAGGGGTCATACGGTGTCTTATGACCCCTTAGGACACCAAATGGTGTTGTTATGTGTCATATGGTGTCCTAAGGGGTCATATGGGGTCCTATGACCCCTTAGGACACCATGTGGTGTTGTTAGGGGTCGTATGGTGTCCTAAAGGATCATATGATGTCCTATGAATCCTTAGGACATCATATGACCCCTTAGGACTCCATATGGTGTCATTATGGGTTGTATGGTGTTCTAAGAGGTCATATGGTGTTCTATGACCCCTTAGGACACCATAGAACCCCTTAGGACACTATTTGGTGTCATTATATAGTGTCCTTATGGGTCGTATGGTGTCCTAAGGGGTCATATGGTGTTCTATGACCTCTTAGGACACCATGTGGTGTCTTTATGGTTTGTATGGTGTCTTAAGGGTTCATATGGTGTCATGTGATCCCTTCAAACACCATATGACCCCTTATGTGTCATTAGGGTCATATGGTCTCCTATGACCCCTTAGGACACCATATGACCCCTTAGGACTCCATATGGTGTCGTTATGAGTTGTATGGTATCCTAAGAGGTCATATGGTGTTCTATAATCCCTTAGCACACCATTTGGTGTCTTTATGAGTCGTATGGTGTACTAAGGGGTCATATGGTGTCTTATGTCCCCTTAGGACTCCATATGACACATTAGGTGTTATTATGGATTATATGGTGTCCTAAGGGATCATATGGTGTTCTATGATCCCTTAGGACACCATATGACCCCTTAGGACTCCATATGGTGTTGTTATGGGTTATATGGTGTTCT
Source organism: Cryptomeria japonica (assembly GCF_030272615.1). Taxonomy (NCBI): domain Eukaryota; kingdom Viridiplantae; phylum Streptophyta; class Pinopsida; order Cupressales; family Cupressaceae; genus Cryptomeria; species Cryptomeria japonica. The sequence continues at coordinate 165,674,663 of NC_081413.1, forward strand.
ATGACCCCTTAGGACACCATATGACCCCTTAAGACACCATACGACCCATAACGACACCATATGGTGTCCTAAGGGGTCATAGGATGCCATATGACCCCTCGGTACACCATACGACCCATAACAACACCATATGGCGTCCTAAAGGGTCATATGGTGTTCTATGACCCCTTAGGACACTATTTGGTGTCGTTATAGGTCCTATGGTGTACTAAGGGATCATATAGTTTCATGTGACCCCTTAGGACACCTTATGATCCCTTAGATGTCGTTAGGGGTCATATTGTTTCCTAAGGGTCGTATGGTGTCTATGACCCCTTAGGACACCATATGGTGTCATTATGTGTCTTATGTTGTCCTATGACCCCTTAGGACACCATATGGTGTCGTTAGGGGCCGTATGGTGTCCTAAGTGAGATGGAGGGAGGGATGGAAGGAGAGTACAAGAGACTAGAGAGAGAGAGGTGTGAAGAGAGGAAGAGAGTGAGAAAGAGAGGTAATGAGAAACGGAGAGAGGGAGGGGAAGGAGAGATGGAGGGAATAAGAGAGAGATACACCTGAGAGAAGGGGAGAGTGAGATAGAGAGAGGATGAGAGGGAGAGACTTTAGAAATAGAGAGAGAGAGAGAGAGAGAGACTTAAGTGAAAAAGAGGGGAAGGTAGGGAGAGAGTTAAGTTAAAAAGAGGGGAAGGTAGGGAGAGAGTTGGAAAGAGATACACTTGATAGAGGAGGAGAGTGAGATAGAGAGATAGAGGTAGAGAGGGAGAGAGACTTAAGAGAGAAAGAATGGGAGAGAAAGAGATTAAGAGAGAGAGAGAGAGAGAGAGAGAGAAGATTTAGGCACCTCTCTCTATGCCCCTGTATGTAGGTCTCCCCTGTCTCTCCCATCTAGGTATAGGATAAGATTTAGGCACCTCTCTCTATGCCCCTGTATGTAGGTCTCCCCTGTCTCTCCCATCTAGGTATAGGATATAGGATACAAGATTGATGGAGCATTTTTTAGGGTAGATAGGGTTGAGAGTGGCATGATGGTATTTAGTTTGGTTGGCTATAATTGTCTTTTCAAGTATTGGGTCCTACTCAGCAAACTAAACACTTTTCATGAAGCCTCACCAATCAAGAAAAGAACACCATGATCCTAATATAATTTGTAATTGGTATCTATAGATATCAGGTTAAGGGAGAGACTGTATACTTACTTGCAAGTTTCCACCAAATTTTGTCCCCTAATTATGTCGCTGACCCTGACTCGCGAATTTCTGTCCTTGAATGAGAATTTGGAGTTGAAAATAGGGTTATCAATTATGAAATTTTTAAGTTGTGTTGTCGATCACATGAAATTTTTAAGTTGCATTGTCGATCACTTACAAAAGGTCTGTGCCGGCTATAACATGGCATGTTATGCGCCTTCACTGATTTGTGACCTGCGTGGCTGACATTTTCTTTGGCCTTCCAAAACCGTGAAAGCGTCTAATATAGCGTGTTATGCGCCTTCGCTAATTCACGGACTATGTGTCCCCCTTTTTCTTTCACCTCGTGAAACGGAGAATTAGACTAACATGGCGTGTTATGCACCTTCGCTGATTCACAAATGGCTTGGTCGGCATTTTGTTTCGTCTCACGAAATGGCAAATTAGACTAACATGGCATATTATGCACCTTCATTGTTTTGCGGACTACATGGCTAGCATTTTCTTTGGCCTCACAAAATGGTGAAAGAAACTAACATGGCATCTTATGCTGCTTCGCTAATTCGCAGGCTGTGTGGCCGCCTTTTTCTATGGCCTCCCGAAACGGCGAAAGCGACTAACATGGCGTGTTATGCGGCTTTGCTAATTCGCAGGTTGCATGGCCACCTTTTTTTAGGCCTCACAAAATGGCAAAAGCAACTAACATGCCATGTTAGTCTAATTCGCTAATTCATGGACTGCATGGCCGCCATTTCCTTTTGGCCCATGAAATGGCGAATTCGACTAACATGGCGTGTTAGTCATTTTCGTTGATTCGCGAACTGCGTGGGTGCCATTTCCTTTTGGACTGTGAAATGACAAATTTGACTAACATGGTGTGTTAGTCGCTTTTGCTTATTTGCAGACTGCGTGGCTGCCATTTCCTTTTGCCCCGCGAAATGGCAAATTCGACTAACATGGCATGTTAGTCACTTTCGCTGATTCGCAGACTGTGTGGCTGCCATTTCCTTTTGCCCCGCGAAATGGCCATTTCATTTTTTGAAGCGGCGCCCTCCTTTTCCCGCCGGTATGTCGTCTGAACGCGGTTTCTTAAATTGTCGATGGTTTTTTTTATTTTATGGCTTTTTTTGAAGCTTGCGCCCTCTTTTTCCTAGTGATACATTGTCCGACCGCAGTTTCTTCAGTCGCCGACAGTTATTTTTTTCTGGCTTTTAATGTGTGTGTTATGCACAAAATACCGCCGCTAACCACTAAGTGAGCCACGTCCGTCCTCTGGCATGTCCATGTAATTTCAAGTGGGGCCAGACGATTAGAACTGACGAGTCCATGAGAACTCCACATCACATACCATGAGTCCGGCCTCTGTAGAAAATTGGCATGGTATGCATGTCTCAAACATGTATGTCGATGCATGTCGTTGGTACAACAAGTCCCTTTTGGAGTGAGAATAGATGTGTCCAATAGACATCACCTCTAGAAAGAGACTATATTATATATATAATAATTGAAAAGCCATTTGTAATATTGAATTCCTTAATGAATATCAAATTTTCTCTATTTAGCCTTATATATTCTTTTAATTGTAGTAGTGTGGAGTCATATTTGAAATACCCTATTAAATGGTCCATCATTTTGAAGGAGTGATAGAAAGGTTGACATAGTTATTGTTTAAGAAGCATGGGTCTTTGTTTAAATTTGTATTGAAGGGTTGGTACCTTAACATTGTATACAATAAGGATTCTAGTTACATAGATTCCTTAGATTCTTAATCTTGTTCTCATCTAGATAAGAAAATAAGCATGATAATGTTGATCTCATTTATGAAAAGCAATATATTTATGCATGTCATCCTAGAAAGAGTAGAGGGCAATATTTGAAGCCACTAGAAACCAAATAAGGGTGATGGAACTACTAAGGTTTAAAAAGTGTCAGATATTTATTTTTCACTCATGTACATTCTGTGACTATTTGATATATATAAATATATATTTAGCATATTTGTAAAAGGATTTGTATTCAATATTGATAAGTAGATATGTGGCAATGCTTGACTAAATGCACTTGGGTGACCTAAAGTAATCATATATGTTATTGTATGCTCATATGTACTCTTTCTATTTCTCATGTAGCTTTTATATGCTTATGTATTAATGGATCCATTTTGGTGATTTCTCTATAATTAAGATATATTTATATTATGTTTACCTATTGAAACGAATGTTATTGAGATGAGGTTGAGATCACAAATTGATTTTAGATAGTTAAGGAAGGATCAATGCTCCTGTCTTTGTATGTGTGTTATATGCATCTTGTGTGTTATGGTATCATTACATTAGTGTATAATGTGAATATATCATGTTAGTCACACAAATTTCATTACTCTTGCCAGTATCACTTTGCTAGTCTTCCTCGTGTTGGGCTGGGTATCTTTCGTGTCATGAAAAATTTCGGGGAAGTGTAACTACTTCATGGTAGGGTAGAAACATGCTCAGATAATGTTCTCACATGTGATGTGCTCGAGACAAAAGTTGGGATTTCCTATTAGGGTGGTCTTTATGTTTGTACATTATGTTTTCTTTGTAATTGACCTTGTGGTCTATTGTAAAGGTATATGTTTCCTTATGCTTATCTTGTTGTCAACTTATGTAATTTGACTTCATATGCTTTTTTTTCTTTTTTTAATTTAATGGTAAGTGTTATTCTTGATGGGGATAGCTCCCTATATTGATCTCAAAAAAGATTACATAGAAACTATTACACACCATGCCTCTCCAGGCCACATACACCAAACCTCTCTAAACCACACAACTATCTTATAACTTGACCAAAACATATCTACTATCCTAATATCAATACTCCAAAATAGAAGATATGGAGATTATTTACATAAGGTAATGCAAGAGTTGTGACACCAATTCACCAAGCCTAAACAGGGAATCTAAGGATTACTCTATTAGCCACCAATCAACATCACTCTTGAGCTACCTGAACTCTGTTAAATCCTCGTTCCTCACCCCATTTCTGAATATCTGCCAATAATCTTCGACAAATCTTCTCTTCCTCCTCTTCTCTGCCTTTCTCTCCTTTTCCTCCTTATCTTCTGAGTCGGGTTCATCTAAAGCTTCCCCTCCCTGCTCATCTAACTCTTCCTAGAGATATTTCATCTTTGAATCTTCTTCCAAGTCTGAAGAATAGTATGTTGTTGGGATTGAAAATACCCACAAAATGCTTTCCTTCGTGTCATCTTACAATTCCAAAAGGGCATTGGCAACTGTATCCCCATTCACTGATTTCACAAAGCCCCCAATTAATTTTAAGCATCTCTCCTTCGACTCCAGGACATCCACCACGAGAGCTAGCACTGCCTCATAAATGAATCCATCACACTAATGCCTCTCCAAGTTGACTGATATGTCTATCATCTCCAAGATAAACATATAAATGTCCTCCTTTGTATTGAAAAAATTTAGGCATTGTCTTTCAACCAGCTCTTCACAGTTCATACAACTCATAGCAACAAACGACACCATCCTGAAATTATATCCGAAACCCTTCCTCCCTTAATTCTTTTTTTCCCTCTCACTACTAATTCAAACTACATTATAATTCCTCTTATCTATGTGGAGGTCTTTAAATATATTTGGGCATCAAGCAAATATAAACTCTTTGTCCAATACTGTACGATTCTGATCTAAATCTTTACTACTTGATTGCAATCTCCTCCTGTCATTGGTTACATGACAAATTCCTCTTGCAACTCCGTAAATACATGTCATCCTAAAAGACTTATTAATCTCAGAAAACGTGGCTTAATAATTCTATCCTTCCATAAAAAAATCCTATGAATTGAACACCTACTCCTACCACTTGCAAAGATAGGGATAGTACTTCACCCTATTCCTTCATCGAGAAGAGCAGACCTTTCATTCAAAATAGTTGTTTCAAGAGCCTCCTAAATATCTTGAAGGCTAATAATTTTCCAAGTCTCCTCGGTTTCGACTCCCATATTGGCCAAATGATCTACCACCTTATTGCCTTCTCTAAGGGTGTGAACTAGGCTGTGTAGTCACATAAATCTGTCCAAATTAATTAAATGAATATTCCCTATTTATTTGATTAAAAATCCACTAGCCATCAGTTAATTAATTAATATTTAATTAATTCATCTTCAAATATTCTCCTATTAATTAAATAAATTATTCAATTTATTTTAATTAATTCATTCAACCAAAATCTCAAATCAATTAAATGAATAAATACTATTTATTCAATTTAATCCTCTTTCCTCTTTTAAATAAATTAAATAAAACATTTATTTAAATCATAAATCCCCCCCCCACTTGCATTTTCCTACAAAAGCAACTTGCACACATTTATTGAAATAAATGAATTTTATTTTAATAAAATCCTATTTTCCCTCACCCACCAAATCCACTTGCATTCCTAAACCCTCTTCTAGATTCTTCTAACCCCTCCTAATTAGCCTAATCCATCCCCTAATTAATGTCACATTCCTAAGCAACTTTAAGTCACTTCTCAAAGACTCCAAAGTCTTTGAAAAGCATTAAATGCTTTGGGTGTTCAACAATTTAACCTCCAAAGTCTTCCAAACCACTTATGGCTCTTACATAACCATTTATGGTTATTTCAACTTACACTCATGGGTCTCCTCAAGCATTTATTGCTTTGACCATGGTTATCCCTTTTGCCTTTGCACAAGAGTTTATCCATTGGATAAAATCTTTATTCTTTGAATAAAGAATTTATTCACTCAACCCAACCTTGACCCTAACCCCCAAGTTGACTCTCAGGTCATGTCAAGCATTTAATGCTTATTCCATCTCCTCTCAACCTATCTCATATTGACTCTTGTCATCCTGGGATTGGGTTGAAAGCCCTCACATGGATTGAATACCATTCAATCCTAACCCTTGTTGAGATTACTCAATCTCAACCATCCATTGCTCCATTTTTCCTATAAATAGAGTCCATTTCTTCATAATCCAGATCCTGAAAACTTGTATGCATTTAAGCTATAGGCATTTTGAGAGAGCATTTTAGTATAATCAACTAATATCTTGTCATTTTGATTAAAATAAATTATTTTAGTATCAATAGCATAGTATTAGCTTTTTATTCACATTTAGAGCAAATACTTCAATCTCAAACCTCCATAAGCATCCATAGTGCAAAAAGCTGCTGAGAGCTACACTATTTTGGAACTTGGAGAGGAGAAGAACAAAGGAGAAGAAGCCAAGAGCATGTTAGGAGGCATTTGGAGATGCCTCATCATATTTACCTTCCTAGTTAGACATTCTATCATGCTTTTGGTATCTCTTTTGATATGCTTGTGTAGGAAAGTATTTTGTTTATGATTTCTGACACTAACAACTTGGCTTTTCTTCTTGTTTGTGTTTTGTTATCATTGACTAACCTTCCCTTTTTGCAGAGCATCAGGCTATATTCCCCAATTTTTTCTAATAGACAATCAATTTTGGGAAGTCATCTATATAGCTTCTAGTTGTTGAACTTTCACTTTATCACCTCATTAATGACAATATGAGAATCCCCTTCTATGATCACTTTAGAAAGTCCTTTGTCTGCACATAATTCCAATCATGTCTCCAAATCTCTAATTTCTTATTCATTTTTGGTACTCTCCCAAATATTACCATAGACACCTTGTAAGAAGCACCCTTCCTCATTCCTTATGATAGCTCCAAACCTAGCCTTTCCAGGATTGCCTTTACTAGCACCATCAAAATTGAGTTTGATCCATCCCTTTTCAGGCACCTTCCATCTAACCTTCTACCTATCCACCTTTTTGTCTCTCATATGCATCTGTCATGTCTCTTTGAATGACCATTTAGATTCCATCACCTTATCCCAATTCATGAACCTTCTAACTTGTTTTTCCTTTAGATTGTCGCTAACTACTTCCTCTATGGCTTCTTTAATCTTGCTTAATAATTTGTCCTTGGGTAGAATACATTCCCTGAAAATTCTTCTATTCCTTTCTTTCCACACATGCCATACTAGCAAAGCCGGACCTACTAACCAAACATACCACCACTTGAAATTAAAATGTTTGGGCCATGAGCTAAGAAAATCCTTCATCTCTTCATTCCTGGCAATTTTTCATTTCAGCCATATCGAACAACCACTCCCTGTTGGCAATTGAAACTCATTTGGTTGGTTTCAATATGTTGTCATTGATGGAAACATGTTTTGGCTTTCACATTGTGTTTTGGTTGATTACCGGCAAACACTTCATCGACATCGGCACTGGCAAGTATCTTCACCGGTTGGAAGGAATTATTTGGTTACCGGCATTACTGGTCGACATGACTTCATCAGGTTATCGGTATTGGAGGTCAACATCATTTTGGGAGATCCAGCATCGGCAATTGATTTTGATATTTATGTATATATGTTATTGAGCCGACATGTATATTCTTTCTGTAATTATCTTTGTAAGTCGATATAAGGCATGATGGATTGTAAAGGGCATATAGGTCAGTTGATTAGATCATTTTTGTATGATGGATGTAAGGTTATAGAATGTAATGGAGATGCAAGATATGTAAGAGAGATTATGTATGTGAGGACATTTATGTAAGAGGTTATTCCAGTAAGGGTTTAGGGTTCTAGACCCGAACAGACAAAGCTTAACTGGAACTATATTCAGGCATAGAAGATTCAACCTTTGCATTTCACTCAGTTCTCTCAATGTAGTCTGGATTTATATGTAGTCAGTGAGACTCTTTTTATGATTGAGCAGTGTGCTCTAGGCTGTAAGCCTTCCTACAAGTGTAGGCCCCTATATTTTATAATATCTTTTCATATGGCTAGTGGATTGATATTGTGGGTCACAAATATCACCGTGGTTTTTCCTCTTTGAGGTTTTCCACGTATAAATATCTATGTTATGGTATTAATTTGTGTGATTGGGTTATTGGTTGCTTTACTTCTTTCAATATTATATGTATCGGTATACCAGTTGGTGAATGCATGTTTTAATAAGGTTAAAATTGATCATTCTGGTAGAACACTGATTCACTCCCCCTCTCAATGTTCTTGGATTCCAACAATTGGTATCAGAGGCTTGTGCCTCGGAGGAAGTTTAACAGCTTGAGGGAGATCATGAATCCAGAATCCATGGATATGAGTTTGGAGAAGAAACTTGAGGTAGCACTTGAAGATTATGATTTTGAAAGGATGAAGAACTTGAAGTTACAAAATGAATTGAATTCTTCTTAGGAATTTGTTCTTGTCCTACAGAAGAGGTTGTCATCTGTTCAAGCTAGGAGGAAGGAACTTTTATAGAATAAGGATAATGAAGAGAAAGATGCCCTTAATGAGAGATGTCAGAAGCTGAGTTGGGAGAACATGTTCATGGGGAATGAAATGCAAGCCTTAACAATGAGGATGTCAAAGGAGATTGAGGACCAGAAGAAGGAAGAAAATCTTGCTATATCTCTGAAAAACAAATTTGAAGAATGCTCTCAGTTGGTTCATGAGAATGAGATGTTGAGAACTAATTTAGGACAATCCCTGAGTGATGAACAAAAACTTGAGAGACAAATGATAATTCTGAGAGATTATCTGACTGCTACAAGTGAGTATAAAGAAAAATTCAACGTTAGTTCAGCACAACTTGATGAATTATTGAAATGTCAAAGATAGAATGAAGATCCTAGTGGACTTGGATTTGAACAAGCTCAATGTTTTGGTACTGCAAATGAAGATCAAAACCAGAAGGCGTTGGTAAGGCATTTTAATGCTTATAAATTCAATGTTAGATGCTTTGTTTGTAATAAATTTTGTCACATGGCTAGGCAATGTAGAAATAGAGCAAATAAGAATTATAATTCTACTCTCGGTCAATGTTCTAAATGCAATAAGTATGGTCATAAGATAGAAGATTGCGGAATGAATGTTAAATGTTATGCTTGTGGAAAACTTGGACATATGGCTAATCAGTGCAGGTCAAACAATTATACTAATTTTAGCAAAGCAATTCAAATGAATAATGTTACATGTTATGTAGGCAATGAGGTTGGACACATAGCTAAATTTTGTAGAAGCATAAATCCACCGGTTAGCAATGAAGGATCAAATGAGAAAGGGAAAGAGAAGGTTAGTGAAATATGGAAAGATCATATGAAGAAATGGGCTCAGGAAGTCAGAAGATCAATCAGCAGATGGGAATTCTCTAGTTACTCAACCGACAGAGGACGTTGCTCCTGCACCAACAGGAAGCTCATCCGGTAACTGAGGCAGATGCCTTAGGGGTAGGCAAAATTCATGAAAATATTGCTTATGCCCAGAGAAGAAGTTCTAGAAGATGTTCCAGACATTGGAGATGCTTATCCGGCATGGAGATGTTAGACTAAGACCCGGTATCTTTCACCAAAAATCATTTATATCAATGATGGATTAGGGTTTCTTGGAGGTTAAAACGTTGAATTCACTTCACTTATGATCACTTTGCATTCAGAGTGATTCAGAGCGAGATTAAGGAAATTCAGTGCGATTGATGTCTTCTTAAGCGATTTCACCAATGATCAGAAGATCTCTTTAGGGTTTACATCGGCAACTATTTCATAGGTATCATCCTTTGTTCCTACTTTTATTTCAAATCCTGTTGTTGTTGAGGTCAAGGACCGTCCTAGGCCAATTTTCAAGCGATATCCGCATATAGCCACTTTGGGTGATTCAATTGGCGCTTTTCCCGTGTGCCGGAAGGAGTCATATATGTCGAAGATGTCAAAGCTTACGTTCATTGTCACATTGAGGATTTGGGAACCAGTGATATTAAGAGCATGTATATAAGTGAGTTGATGGGAGATTCTAGAAAGATTAAGCCCGAGTATCAGCATATTGAGGATCTAGGGTTTATCGACATTCTGGATATTCTGAAATTTAAAGATGAGATTGTCATATATGTTTTAAGCAGAGTGCATGGAGAATTTATCTGGTTGGATAGACCATATAAGATCTCAAAACAGGCGATCAGGGCAATCACCAATTTACTGCATGTTGGACAATGTCAAGAGAAGAAGGTTTCTAATGATTATGTCAACAAGATCATTGGTGCAACATCGTACAAGTGATCAATGAGGGTTAGCACTATCACCGAAAGAGACATCAGATTCGGAAACATGATTATTGGTTAGAAGGTAACTCAATGAAACCGTCTAAATTTTGTTTCCAGTTCCTACATTTATGCAGCACATAAGATGATGAGGGAGAATAAGAAGTTGGATCTTTGTGGATGTATGTTGGATGAATTGTTAATTAACCTAGGGAAGATCAAAGGAGAGAAGAAAGGAACATTCTGGTATGGAAATATGATTATTTGCTTAATGTTGTTTTTCATTAATGAAACTACTAGTTTTGGGAAAATACAATGGGCATTTGATATCCCAGTAGGGAGGCAACTGAAACAATCTATTGCGATTTTGGGTAGTCAGCGAGATGACAAAGTTTGGGGTTACTTTAAGGTATTCCTGAAGGCTATGAATTCTAGGAAAAGGATTCCAAAGTACATTTTTGAGAAATACTCAATCGAGATATGCTTCATGGTCAGGAAAGATGAAACTTTGATGGAGGGAGTCAAGCCTTAGAAAATTTGGATTGAAGAGATGGGTTATGAAGTCGATGCACAAATTCTAGATGCTTATGTAAAGTTGCTAATTGATACACCTATTGATGAAACTGTAAAAACCTTTGGTACTGCTAAGCAGAAGAAGTAAGAAGTTGAAACTGAGTTTAACCAGAAGAAGAGGGAGAAGCAGCGGGGCAAGGCAAGCAAGTTTGTGGAACAAGTATCACAGGACATAAAAGCATTAATTGATGTTGTTCCGGAAAAAGGAAGGAAGAGAAAAGAACCAAAAATTATTAGTGAGCCTATTCCATCAGAATCTAGATCTAATGATGACACACCCTTAGCATTCAAGAGGGTATAAAGGAAGAAAACTGAAGAGACTAAGGTGGAAGCAAAGAAGCAACCGATTAGGAAAGTTACAATTAGGGTACTGCCACATAAATAAGCTCCAAAAGAAACAACTTCTGCCCCATCCGGTACTGGAAGAAGAAAGAAGATGGATGACATTGATCTGGCGCTTGTCACTGGTAATGTAACTATTATTCCACCAAAGACTTGTGCAAAATTAGTAGATGAAATAACTAAGGATGGTATGTTAAAGAATGTATAATTTTATTATGAGCATTTGGATGATGATTAACAGAGAGAAGTTGAGGAAGCAGTTTTTATTGTATTTAGATATATATAAGAAATCCTTGTTAGAAATTGAAAATCAAATATCGGTATAGTTATATGAAAAATTAGATGCTAGAAGATTATCAGCAATGGAGGAGGACAAGCATATAAAGATTCAAGATTTGTTATCTATTTGTGCAACTATTACTCCAGAGGAGTTGGACAAGACTCTTGAGGTTGCAGACAAAAATCTTTTTCACAGCAAACACAGAATAGTAAGTCTTATGTTAGGTAGGGTTAATGAGATAGTAAAGGAGACCTGAAAGGCATGGGTTCAATTCTTTGCAGCAAACCCTAGTTTTCATACTTAACTGAAAGCTAAAACAGATACTACAGACATCCCAGTTGAAGGGAAAGGTAAAGGTATAATGGATACCACATCTACAATTTTGAAGAATATTAAGATATTGGATATTGAGCCCCTGGTAGAATCTAATGTACAAAACACAGAGACAATACTGACAAATGTAGATATACCGGCAGATACAGAGAGTGTACAGGTTACTAATGTTGAGGACAATAATCCTCCAAATCAGAATGTACAGGTTGGAGACACAGTTCATAAGGAGGAACCAATAGTAACTGATACTGCACTAAGTGGCAAAGCCACCGATGCAAGTGAGGAAGCTATAAAAGTTAAACCATCAGAGGAGAAGAAAAAGAAATCTAGAAGGGAACTAATAGTGAGCCCATCATTGTTGTCAATTGACACCTCGCAGCTTGAATAGAAAAGCATTACTGAGATGAGTTCTATTGAGCTCATGATGATGGTTGCATAGAAAATGATGAAGGAAGGATCTATGGACAAAGGAGTCATTGATCAGTCAATCCCTATTTTATAGAGACTTGTCCCAGAGTGAAAATTTGACAAAGAAGAAAGCCCATCTAGTAAGCTTAAGATAATCACAGAGCACATTTCAAAAGACTTTCGATCCATACATCAGATATCAAATCAACAGGCATTGGAGAGGTTTACTCAAGCCAAGAGAGAAACATTTGATCAGATGATTCAGTCAGAGAAGAATGATATTAATGATAATCTAAATTTGATTGATAATGCTTTGAGGTGGTGTACTAATATTTATAGAGTATGTTGTAACATAGGTTTACTTGCAGGGAATGATGGTGCGGATTTCTTAACTTTTGGGGTCTCTAGGGGATGTTATGCAGATCATCTGGCTTTTGGTGGGGGTAAGGGACCTACTCATGCTGAGACTAAGCCTATTCTTGTTTGTAAGTCTATTTCTATTAATCTGGAAGAAGAGATGGTTAAAGAGATTGATCAGGTTGCCTCTGATCTTTCTTCTACTGTGGCTATATGTCAGTTTAGGGGTTTTTGGCCCAGTCTCTTGAGACTCCATGACTAGATCTCTAAGCATTAGAAACCCCTCATTTCAAATTCGATTCATATTTTCCCTTTAGCCAAAGGTTTTTTTATTTCCAAGTTTGATAAAGTGGTAGATAGAAAGATCATTATATGTGACCATTTTTTTACTTGGGAGAATCAGTTCCCTTTGATGATTAAACCCTAGCATGAGATTTTAATCCTTCATCTGAATCCTTCTATAAAATGTTGATTTGGGTTAGATTCCCCAACCTCCCACTTCATCTTTAAGTAGACTAGCTCCTTGAGGAAGTGGGTGAGGCGTTGGGATATTTTCTTATGGTGGATGTGGATTGCTCTGATATCCTCCATTCCACCTATACTCATATTTTGGTAGATATTGATGCTTCTAAGGGGCTGCCAGCAGAGATCAAACTTTCGACCCCCAAGGGTTTCTAGATTCAACCTTTGGATTATGAAGGGATTCCCTTCAAATATAGAAGATGCTTCAAGACTGGGCATGTCGCAGCTAAATATGATTTAGAGAAAGTTAAAGTGAAGAAGCCCTCTTCATGGTGGAAAGGTGTCTCTTCTCAACATTATATGGTTTTTAAAATCTCTTCTCAAATGGTTGGTCAGGATCTTCCCATCAATGGCTCTAAAGTACCTATGGCAGATTCTGCTAGATCTGCCCCCTTGGTTCTTGGGACAGGATCTGATACTCCTTAAGTGGATGTTGTTGGTGTTGTCCCTTCTATTGATGTTTCAAATGGTATTCTTGCTTCGAGTCCTTATGAGCCATCTGGTGGCCCTAATATATTACTTATTGTATTTGTCCCTATTATTGGGTGTGTCAAGATTCTGGATGGTATGTCTACTGGAGATGCCCCTATACCTGTTTCTGCTTCTGATGCATATGTTGGAGCTGTCCCATTGTCTGTTTCTTCTTCCAAGGATGTGCCTAGACCTGTCTCTATTGGTCTTGTTGTCTCTTCAATGTTTGGTGGCCTCTCCTTGGGCGTTGGGTTTCCTACCTTGGATTCGCTGGATTGGCAAGCTAAGGCTACTAAGGTTGAATAAGTCTGGATTTTAGTTAAAAGAAAACATTCTAAAAGGTCTTCACTTTCTTTTGACATGACCCTTAGATCCCAAAAGAAGGGATCCAAAGGGAAATCCTAATGATGGTTGTTTGCTCCAGGTTGGGGGTGCCTGTTGTTAAAACCCCTTAGGGCAATTGGAACTTTATTTTACCTTTTCTTTTTTACTACTCGATGTATCTCCTTTTGGATCTCGGACTGCCTGCAGATTTTCTATGTATATGTTTTTATTTGTAAGGCAACTTTTCATTTTGGAGGAGTCAGTCTATTTCGATCCCCTTTCTTGGCTTTGTTCTATCTCGTCTTAGTTCAGCTTCGTTTAGTGATTATTCTTGAATATCTTTAGCTATGGGGTTGGTTTGTTGTTGTGGTTTGTTTTGGCTTAATGTCTTGTTAAGTCCAAACTGATCTCATTTTGTAAAGGGCTTCGGGTCCCTTCAAAACTTGTTTTTTCTTTAATAAAAAACATAGGTTTACTTAGAGAAAAGACAGATAAAGGAATTAAGGATATTCAGGAAAAGATTGTAGGTATAGTCAATTCTTTTGATGGTTCACATTCATTGACTACGTCTGTTGATGGTCACATTTTGGTTTTGGAAGCCCAAGTTTTAGCGCTTGAGAGAGAAAAAGATAAAATCATAAGGAGATCCAGAGGTCTTAAAGGTTTGGTGAGTCCCCGGTTGAATTCATTAAGTGTACATAAAAAGGAGTGTATAGATTTGGTTGGTAAGCCCACACCGGCATAACTTAAGGATAAAGATTCATAGGCCCATATGCTTAATGGACTTGTGTCTATTTTTGGCATGCTCAAATCAGGTTGGGATACCTATCTAGAGCTTTTGGAGAAAGCCTATCTGGAAATCTTTAAGTTTATTCAGCTCCAGTAAGGTATTTTTGGACATTCTTCGTACAATCTTTCATTCTTAGTCCCGGTTTTTGGTATTTTTTGGCATTGATGTCAAAGCGGGAGTATAGGTGAAAAATATATTCTTGGCATCAAGAGATATGGAGGTATGGATTATTTTGTATTAATCATGATCACAGATGGATATTCATCTCAGGGGGAGCAGTCTCGGGATGAAACTGGCAGATGGAAACCATTATCATTTTTCACATGAGTGTTTCCATCAATGCCAAAGGGGGAGATTGTTGGCAATTGACACTCTTTTTTTTTGTTTCAATATGTTGTCATTGATGGCAACATGTTTTGGCTTTCACATTGTGGTTTGGTTGATTACTGGCAGACACTTCACCAGCATTGGCACCGGCACCGGTAGGTATCTTCACCAGTTGGAAGGAATTCTTTGGTTACCACCATTACAGGCTGACATGACTTCATCAGGTTATCGGTATTGGAGGTCAACATCATTTTGGGAAATCTGGCATCAGCAATTGATTTTGATATTTATGTATATATGTTATTGAGCCGACATGTATATTCTTTCTATAATTATCTTTGTAAGCGGACATAAGGCATGATGGATTGTAAAGGGTATATAGGTTAGTTGATTAGATATTTGTTGTATGATGGATGTAAGGTTATAGAATGTAATGGAGATGCAAGATATGTAAGAGAGATCATGTATGTGAGGAAATTTATGTAAGAGGTTATTCCGGTAAGGGTTTAGGGTTCTAGACCGGAATAGGCAGAGCTTAACCAGAACTGTATTCAGGCATAGAAGATGTTATCTTTGTAGTTCACTCAATTCTCTGGACTGTAGTCTGGATTTTTATGTAGTCAGTGACTCCTTTTGTGATTGAGCAGTTCTCTCTAGGCTGTAAGCCTTCCTGCAAGTGCAGGCCCCTATACTCTATAATAACTTTTCATATGGCTAGTGGATTGATATTGTGGCTCACAAATCCCACCATGGTTTTTCCACATATAAATCTTTGTGTTGTGGTATTCATTTGTGTGATTGTCTTATTGGTTGCTTTACTTCTTTCAATCTTATATGTATCAGTATACCAGTTGGTGAATGCATGTTTTAATAAGGTTAAAATTGATCATTCTGGTAGAACATTGATTCACCCCCCCCCCCTCTCAGTGTTCCTCGATTCCAACATTCCCAACATGAGCTTTCCACCAGTCATGTATAAAACAAATGATTAACTAATTCCTCATCCTGAATACACATGACACACCAACTTGGTCTGGTGGTACCTATTGTTTTTAACATATTCTCTATCAACACTCTGCCATGTAAAGCAATTCATAAGAAGGCACCTACCATGGATAAATTTCTCCTATGCCAACACAGTCTATATGGCCAACACGGGTTCCTCAACCTCCTCCTTTTCACTTCATATCCCCACTTAACTTTGTATTCTCTTGATTTGGAGGCACACCACAAGAGTGAGTCCTCAACCACTGTACAAAACATCGGCCTTTGTTTCAATAAAGAGTCTAGTTTGGCACAAAGTTCTAAATTTCCTATATTTATGTTCTTCCACCTAACTATGTCTCCCTCCTAACCATGCTCGACCATGTAATTGATTACCTTTTCCCCTACAATCTCCTGAAACTGTGAAATCCAATTGTGATCTTCGAAGAGTTCTACCAAGGGTCTTTCACCCCCCCCCCCCCAAGAATCGTACCAAAAATTTTCTTTTCTTCCATTCCCTATGCCAAGATAAGTGGTCAATGATGAGATTTATGCCTTCCCATAGAAAACTCCGAACTGTTGAGCCTTTCTCAGCATTTTCCACTGTAAATATTTTGTCGGCATCCTCGGAGTCCAAGTATTTGCTTCTCATAACTCTGTACCATAGTCTCTCTGGATGCTTGTACATCATCCAAGATAATTTGGCTCCTAGGGCTATATTTTGAAGACCAATTTTCCTGAGCCCCGCCCCTCCGTCCTCCTTTGAGAGACAAGCAATGTCCCAATTGATAAGAGGGATTTTTCTCTCCTCCTTCGCTCCTTCCCAAATGAATTTATTTAGCAGTCCATCAAGCTTGCTGCAAGCATTGCTCGACATCTTGAAACAAGTCATGTTGTATATTGGAATTGCCAACAGAACTGACCTGATCATTTGAATCCTACCCGCTTGCAAAAGACATCAATTCTTCCACAACACAAATTTTGCTTTACACTTATTGATAACTTCCTCCCATATTTGAGTTTTCCTTGCTCCCGCATTAATGAGAATCCCCAAGTATTTAAGCGAAAATTTTCCGGTTTGAAATTCTAACTTATTTGCAATCTTGGCTTGTATTTGTTTGCTTTTGTTCAGGAAGTAAATCTGAGATTTCTCCTTATTCATAAATTGACCAAAGGCGGCCGCATACACATCTAACGTGTCCTTAATGGATATGGCTTCCTCCATCGATGCCACTCCAATGAGTAGTGTGTCATCTGCAAATTGAGAATGAGTGATAGGCTCGATTTGCGGATGGACTCTAATACCCCTCCACAATTCCTACCTGTTGTGATTTTTTATGCTATTACTCAACGCTTCCACCACCAACAAAAAAAGAAAGGGAGATAGTGGATTGCCTTGTCTCAAACCATTAGTAACCTCAAAAAAACCACAAACTGAACTATTCACCAATAGATAAAATCTTACAATAGAAATACAAAATTTAACGCATTCTATCCACTTATGATCAAACCCAAATTTCCTTAAGACTTGACTAAGAAAGCTCCAAATGACCCTATCATAGGCTTTGGATACATCTAACTTAATGGCCATACCTTTCAGTTTTTCCTTGACCATTGAGTGAAATACTTCCGACTTTAGCACAATGCTATCTATGACCTCTCTACCTGGAGTGAAGCCATTCTGGTTTTCTAATATCAACTTCAGGAGAATCTTCTTCAGTCTATTGGACATTGCCTTAGCTATAATCTTATAGAGTGAATTGGAAAGAGAAATAGGTCAGAATTCCGCCATTGTTACACAACATTGCTTCTTGGGAATCAATGCTATCATCGTACGATTGATAGCCTTGATAAACTTCCTCATCTTCCTAAATTCCTCAACCACCTTCCATATGTCATTCCCCATAAAATTCCAAGATTTCTAAAAAACTTCTACCGTAAAACCATCTGGTTCGGGAGCTTTTTAAGGATGGAGGTAAAAAGTGGCTTCTTTCACTTCTTCAAGAGAATACGAGCCCAACAACAAGGTGTTATCTTCCTCAAACACCAAGTTTTCTATGGAATCCTCCACCAATGGAAAGTTACCAGTCGTTGGAATAACACCTCTACCCAAGACCTCTTCAAAGTGTTCAATGGCCACAAGTTCAATTTCCTTCGAGGACACACACCACCAGTCACTACCATTTTTTATAGCAGAGATCTTATTGAGCAATCTCTTCGCCTTGATTGAGGCATCAAAAAATTTAGTATTAGTGTCCCCATCTGCTATCCACAACTCCTTGGATTTGTCCCTCCAATATAATTCCTCCCTCTTTGAGATTTAAAGAAATTGGTCTTTCAATCTCTTTTCCATTTCAAATTAAACATTGGACATACCAATTGCCATGACTCTAGAATTAAGCAATTCTAAATCCTCTTCTAATTTCAATTTTTCAGAGAAGATGTTTTTCAAAGATAATTTATTCCAAATTTTGATCTTATATTTTAGACACTAATACATTCGGACTAGAATTTCGACTGAGGTTTCCGACAGAGAAGGTATATTGTGGCCAAATTTGATTTTTTTTTTTTAAAATGCCCACATTCATCATAATTCTGACGGAAATTACCCATTTGGTTTCGATGAAGAAGGCATTAGAAATGAGAATTTTCTTTTTTTCAAAAAAGTGCTCGAGTTCATCGTAATTCCAATGACAGCAGCCGTTACAAAATAAAAAAAGAGGCAGGGAATTCATTTGTGAATTGCAATCTCGCGTAGGCGTCCGTGGTGACTTCAACCCCCAAGAACGTCAAACCCGCGTCGAAGGAAATCCCACGTAGGAGGTAGATTAAAATTGCCCTAGTTTTTAATTTCATGTTGCAAAAAATATGCATGTGGTGGTTAATTGTCCTAGTTTAATCTCGTAAAACCATAGAACTGTGATTGAGGAGTGATCGTTCAATTTTGTATCAGCAATCCCTTCCTCCCGTATACGCGCGTGTTGATTGTTCACATGAGATCACATCTCTTTGTGGCATCGTATCAAACAATTCACGAGCCTTGTCCATGTTTCCACATTTTGCATTCACGTCAAGCAGGGCATTTGCAAGTACAACACCTAACAAAATTCCTCTATCCGTTATGCTTTGATGGATGTCCATACCCTGTTTCAATGCTCCCATTTTTGCACAGGTCGGGAGGATGCTGGCAAAGGTTGTGGAATTTGGCTTTATGCCTTCCAATTTCATTTGCTTGAAAGTGTCTAAAGCCTTTTCGACAAATCCATTTTGTGCATATCCAACAATCATTGCAGTCCATGAGACAACATTTCTTTCAAGCATTCTATCAAATAGTTCGCGTGCCTTGTCTATGCTTCCACTTTTTGCATAAATGTCTACCAAGGTAGTTACAACTACAACATCTGACAAAATTTCTCTATCCTTTATGCTTCGATGAATGTCCATACCCTGTTCCAAATCTCCCATTTTGGCACAGGCAGGGAGGATAGTAGCAATGGTCGTGGAATTTGTCTTTACACCTATTGATTGCATTTGCTTGAAAGTTTCTAAAGCCTTCTCAACAAATCCATTTTGTGCAGTTGCAACTACATCTGAAAAAATTCCTCTATCTTTTATGCTTTGATGGATGTCCATACCCTGTTCCAAAGCTCCCATTTTGGCATAGGCTGGGAGTAGGCTGGCAAACGTAACTAAAGAAATGCAATGATCAGCTCCAAAGACATCAAACCACTACTAACAAAACCAAGAGTCTAAAATATGATACGGAATAGTGTGAGCTGTCCTGAAATAAAATATTTTATTTTCAATTTCAACTAAAACATAATTACTCAGCCATTTAATGTTATTAATAAGTGTTTAATTTATGAAAGAGATAAATGGCTGGCCACAAGTACATTAGTTACTAAATACACACAAATAAGTGAATTTGATATTCAAAACTATCTACAATGAATTCAATTCTTGTCCATTAGTCATTTATGTTTGCAATAAGCATCTTTCTTTGTTTTTCTTAATCTTTATTCATAGTTATGTGCATATTTCACATTCTATAATTAGGATATCAATTGCTATGGCTGAACACTAGCATGATGTTTGTGTTGTGGTATAGATGCGTGGAAACATAATTATTGGATTGTTATATTATAGAGATCATAAATCTAGATATCGCATATTAGTTATAGCTCTTCTTGGATTGAGTCTAAAGTTGACATACAGTCATAAAGCCATTATTAGCATATCTATCCATTTCTAGTAAAGACAATTGAGAAAGTCATTTTGATATTGAGAGTTTCTTATCTATTTACCTATTGATCATTATTAAGCCATAATATTTAGGTCAATTTATCACTCTTGCAAAACCTTTGTAAGTGTCCTAGATTGTCCCTACTACTCACTCTTCAATTCAGAAAAATGGAGTTCTAAAGATTTGTTGCACAAGATGGTGTTGAATGTATCAACAAGGCTAGCATGGAAGGCATGTTCAAGCTTCCACTTGTACAACTTACAACAAATGATTTGTTGATAGAAGAAATTCTTGAAATAGGGATACAATCAAAAGACAAGTAAGTACATACAAACCTCCTCAGTTGAAAGTAAAATCTGTGTATAAAAAGAGTACATTGAATCCCAATCCATAAACACAATAAAGATATCGATGGAGACTTAGTTGGATGTATCAAGTCGCACCAAAGTTGTTAGAGTATGCTAAGCTAGTACATAATGTTTCGTAAAGCCACATTAGTATTTTACCCAGATCATTATCTACCAAAACTAACTATAGTAATCCTTTTGAGGATTAATTTCATGGTGCTAGATCTTCATTTAGTTCCACTTCTTGCTGGAGATAAGAACAGTTATTTCTTGAGGTAGATGAATGTCCCATCAACAAAGGATAAGACCCTTTCTAGAATATAACAAATTCTACTCCAACAAAATATCATGGGGGTTTCACTAGAGATATTGAATAAGAGATAGACTTCTACTGCTACATTAAAAGCATTGGCATCTTCTTCATTTATTGATGTAAACTCTATGTGACTCCACCACAACCAACAAAGGTGTAAAAAGTTGTTTGCAATGCATGAATTTTTAGGATTGTCCTTTGAGAAAATAGAATTTAAGTATGGAAGCAGGATCTACCAGCTCCTGAGGGAAAGACCATGTCAGACAATAATTTCTATTTTCTTGCCTGTGAAGAAAGACCATGTCAGACAATATCAACGAACAACAAAATAAGGAGACAATTGCTAGATTGTGGTCTAACTTGAAAAGAAAAGGTGATGGAAAATGTTATTGTCCGTACAAAATTTGTAAGGGGTTAAAGACTAGAAGACTTCTAATCAAAACAGCGAAGAAACATTGTAGGCTGCATGGTCACATTGAAGGTGGACATGATTATCATCCATTGGTAAGTTTTTCATTATATCGTTTTGACAATTTATATACATAATAAATCATGTGATGATGAGATCATGATCACGGTTTATTTATGTATATCAATTTTATATAGGTTGAGCACCCCGGAGCACATGGTATGGATCAACACAACCCTAAGAATATGGTTTTCAAAGTGGACGAACATGGAGGTGTGAATATCGAAGCTGAAGATAATGATCCCATGGAAGATGACGATCATGAGCCAGAAAACACAATTGAAGATGATGGTACAAATACATTGATCCATGACTCATTTAGTACTCGCGCAGCTGATCATGATTATGAAGATCACCTTGATGTTGTTCATGATGTCCCTCTACTTGAGAAGGCATCTGAGGCCCTTTATGAAGGCTCGCAGGCAACTCTTCTCTCCGTTGTATTGTTGTTGGTGAACTTGAAGGTTATGAATGGTTTATCCAACATAACAATGTCACGTATGTTAAGGCATGTCATATATGTCATAATAAACTGTGAATCATGTTGTACCATTAATATTCTTTATTATAACAAATTATATTTTGTTGATGTAGATTGATAGGTGAGTTTTTGTTACCACCATCAAATATTCTACCTCGCTCATACCGAGAATTATCTGTCATTATGAAAGATATTGGAATGGAGTATCAAGCAATAGATGCTTGTCCCAATGATCATATTATATATCACAAACAACATGAATTTTGAACTGAATGCCCTGAATGTCATATCAGTAGATATCGAACAGATCAAATAACAAAAAGGGTTCCTCGCAATGTTCTTCGCTATATTCCCATTATTCCACGTATGCAACGATTATTCAAGTGCACTACCTTGGCACAATTTATGGATTACCATGCACGCAATAGAAGTCAAGATGAAATTATTTGAATGCCTGCGAATGGTTCAGCATTTATGGACATAGAGGAAAAGTGGCCACAATTTAAAGAAGAACCTCGTAATCTCAGGCTTTCATTGGCAGCGGACGGTGTCAATCCATTTGGAGAGATGAGATTTGTTTACTTAGTGTGGCCTGTTTTTGTTATCAACAATAACATTCCTCCATGGATGTCAATAAAGAGGGAGCACATAATGTTGGCAATGATTGTTCCAGGTATTTTATCATTTAAATATAGTCGTCTAAATTTAATTATAAATATTGCAGTAAAATGGTCATAATAATTATGTAATGTTTTTGTTCATTCAATTAGATAAGTACCAAGTTAAAGATATGAATGTATATATCGATCCTCTTATCGACGAGTTGTTGGAGTTATGGAATGGTGTCACTATGTATGACGTCTCTAGACCAATAGGACAAAGACAATTTCAATTCCATGCAATGCTTCTATGGACAATACACGATGCCCCGGGGCTAACACATTTTTGTGGTATGTTATAGTGTTTAAGTTGTGCATGAACATTATAATTCAAAAAATTATCATATTTAATCCAATTATACATTATCTTGTAGGTCTTCAAATAAAGGGAAAATTTGCATGTCCTGTTTGTGTTCCAAAGATGAAATCTTGTCATTCAAAAAGTTTAGGAAAGCAGGTGTTTGATGAGTATAGGCACTTTCTCCACAAAAATCATAAGTATTGAAATACTGAAAAACATCTTTTCAATGGGAAAGAAGAGAATACATCAAAGCCACGAAGAATGACACCTCGCCTGTGGAAGTTGGAATATAATAGAATTAATCGTCAAGGTAATGCCATTCCATCTGTTGGTTTGTCATAAAACATCTTTTCTATTTTGTTTTGTTTACTGATGATGTGATTGAGGATCATGAAGGTCGTGAAGGCATAAATGACCACCTTCCTAAGAGAATAAAAAGTTATCCCCGACAATTTAGTAGGTTGCCTTACTATGAGCAGTTACAAATTGTTCATTTGTTTGATAGTATGCATATTGGAAAGAATATAACAAAGACATTATGGAAAATATTGGATGGAAGGCGTGACAAAGAAAAAATTGTCAAAATATGTAGTGACATTTAGGATTCCAATCATGCAATGATAAATGTCATTCATTCAAATAGCCATGGAGACCAGATTAATATAAGTGAGCTTCCTTGGTTATTAACGGACCAGCAAAGCAATGCTATAAAAGAAGTCATATGAAAAATTCAATTTCCCACAGGATTTGCTGCAAACATAAACAATCTCATATCAAAGAAAAGTGAATTTGGGCCAAGGATGAAAACGCATGATTGGCATACCTTCATTAAGGTAATTCATGTTGTTGTGTTTTTAGTATGTATTTAAGTACTGAGCATACGTGTACTTTTCATTATGTTACAAAAAAATGAAAAGATAATTTTATAATTGTTGCAGTACGTTCTACCTCTATCTCTCCCAGACGACTTCGCCAATAATGTCAAGCAATTCATATATGATCTTGGAAAATACATAAGGTAAGTAGTGATATTTGTTTAGTTCGTTGTATAGATATTATATTTGCGATTTGTTTTACTTCTTATGTAATATATTTTTTTGCGTCTTGAATACCTTGTAGGTGGTTGTCATGTAAAGAAATCCATAAAGACAATATAAAATATTGGAAGAGAAAAATTCCTCATTTAATGTGTGAAATGCAAAAGTGTCTACCTCCAACTTTTTTCAATGCACAAGAACACTACCTCATACACCAAGTTGAGGAGATTGAATTGTGTGGACTTGTACACACTAGGTCAATGAGGATGGTTGAGAGGAACTTGAAATTCTTGAAGGCTTTGGTTCGACAAAGAGCACATCCTGAGGGTTCTATGGTGGAGGGATATATGGTATACCAGACTATGGTGTACATTTCTGAATATCTTCCTAAGTTTGCAGCAAAGATCCATGTGGATCGCATTTGGGATCCCAACATCATTAACAAATTTGAAAGGGAGTACTTGACGGGGAAAGGTAGATTGAAGAAAGTGAGAGGTAATTATAAGATGTTATTGTAGTTAATTAATTCTTAATCTTCAAAATAAATCGATTGTAAGACGTCTATTTATTTTTTGTACAATTGGTCGAGAGTGGGATGCACTACATTTGTATATTGCAAACAATCTTGATTGGATGACGGTATGGATTGAACGTTGTCAACATTCTAGACGCACATTAACAAGGGAAGGTGTGGCTTCATTGGTTAAAGAAGCACATCATAATGGAGATTCCAATGTTACGCAAAGGGAAATTGATTTAGCCTATGGTTTAAGAGATAAACAGGTACGTATAAATTTATTAATCACCCGTATGTTTATCAACTCACAATGCAATAAATTTTACATGTTTGACATATCGCAGATCAAACACCACAACGCTATGTGCTGCAATGGTCATAAATTTCGCATAAAAAAGTTGGATGACATGAAGAAAACTTGTGATTCTGGCATCACTGCAGTCTTTGAGGTGACAAATATTTCATCAAGAAATGACATTCATCCTCAACAGTCTCAAAATTGATACTATGGCATTTTGGATGATATACTTGAGTGTGACTTTATCCTTCAAATTAGTTTTGTTCGTCGTCAAATGGTACAGGCTACGATTGAATAAAAATGATCCTGATAGAACTATTATTGAACATGATAATGGTTTTATAATGCTAAATACAAGGTCATTTGAACCAGTTGGGGATGAGCCCTATGTTCTTCCAAGTCAATGTGAGCAAGTATTTTACTCATAGGTTCCACATAAACCGGGTTGGTCATTTGTTGTTAGACATGATCCAAGAGGAAGGCCGATAAAGTATAATGTGATGGAAGAAGAAGATACCGAAGAAGTAGAAGATGAAGTGGATGATGATCATGATCGACAGTTTCACAATGATGATGAAGAAGAACAAGAAGAAGAAGAAGAAGAAGATGATGATGATGATGATGATGATGATGTTGATGATGATGACAGTGATGGTGATGATGATGGCAAAGACGTTGATGATGATGATGATGACGACGACGACGACGACGATGATGATGATGATGATGATGATGATGATGATGATGATGATGACCTTGATGTTCATGATGATGAGGAATGTGATTAGTATATTATCTATTGAATATTGACTTCTTGATAGAATTTTTTTTACATAATTAATTCATTATGTTTTGAATTCTAATGCCATTACATAATTAATTCATGATGCACCTTTTAATATGGAGATGGAGATAGGGGGTGTGACTATTTATGTGACAATTTTTTAACTGTGTTTATTTATGGAAATTGGATTGTTTATTAGCTATGTGACTATTTATGTGACCATTTAGTTGAGGATCCTGCATAGTCTACATAAAGTAAAGGTAAGGAATTACAAAATTTACAATGATTTTGATGACAACATCTTTTTATTATTTAATACTCTTTTTGTCTACAAAGTTCATGTTGTTCATGTTGTGTATGATGTAATTTCGCTAACGTTTTTTATATTTTTTCTTTGTCACAGGCCGACATGGATCCATCACATATCGCAGACAGAGATGTACCTTGTGACACTTCTACCGAGCAGGTAAACCTCATTGTAATTGTACAAATTAGGTAGAAGCAAACTGTTACATTATTATGTTCTTTTTTTTAGTGATTTAGACTAATTTTGTAATTTTTAATGATATTCTTGACATAGATGGATGTTCAAGTAAAGGGAAAGGGAGTTGTAGTACCTGAGAACCTTTCTATGGATGTGGAATCATTAGGGTTAAACAATGATGACCCTGAAGATCCCACAGACCTTGTGAAATTCTTTAAAATGCCTCTTATAAAAATTAAAAAAGAGATTGTTGCTTTGGCAGCCATGCATCCTACCACTGATGAGATACGACAGAGGGTGGAATTATTGTATAAGACAGCAAAAAACTTGCAAATAAGCAGTAATGAAAGCTTTAATTATAACAAAAGTTCAATAATGGTTTATATTTTATTCTCTTTTTATGTCATTAACTAAAATATGTACGTATTGTTTTTACATCAATTTATCTGCCCTCATGAAAGTCGTTCCTACGATCAGGGTGTTGCAGGATCTGGTGATGATAATTTTCTTGTATTATCACTTGCTTGGCTTATCACTTTGAGTACCCAAAACACATCATACTTGATACTATCAATTTTCAAAATAAAGGTTCATCCTTGTTTACAATTCTTGCACTTTTCATATATTTAATGTTTGACATATTTAATGTATTATTCTTTAGGTGTTGTCAATGTTACTATGCAAATGTTGACGCCGCCTCATCAGAGGTCACCCTCACCTATATTGTTGACTGCAATGTCGGCAACACGAAGCATGCAGACATCCTCTAATGCACATCATATTGGCCCGCCCACTATTCCTAGATCCCTCTGTTTCTCTATCTTTTGTCATGTGTTTATTTCCCTTCAAGCGTTCTTTCTTGAATTCTAATGCCATTTCATAGTGGATTCATTTTTTGCAGGAGGAGATGCACATGAGGATGTGCCACAGGCGACTACTGTTGATAACATAGCATTGTTTCCTGAATCTTCTCGTATTGCTAGTATGGGAACATTGCAGGCCACATTCGTGGTGAGCGACGAAGAAATGCTTCCCTTAAAGATACAAAAGGTTCCAGGTACTTTAAAATTATTATTATATATACTCTAATTGTAATTTACTTTATGATCACTCATTTTGGACTAATATTGATCCCATGAATTTTTTGCAGGCAATGATATTTTCTATAAACACCTTAGTGACATTGCATTGCAGATATTTGGGCCCACCATACGTAAAAGGGGGTACATCATATGTGAACTAACCCTTATCCACTTTTGATTTCATATCATTGCTAGAATACTTTTCCTTTGATCCATTTCTTGAAGTGTAATAAATGTAGCTTCAGTTCATTTCTGAATCTAACAGGTTTGTTTTTGCTTTAAAAGGTGGAATGACCAAGAAAAAAGGTTAAAAGATGAATTGACAAACCAAATGGTTGAGTGGTTTGGAAATGACACCTTTGACAAAACCAAGCTCCTTGAAAAAGATGGCACATATATAAAGTATGTGAGGGACCAATACAGGACCCATTTTGGAGAGGAACCTAAAGTACGAGCGTCCCCCCATGATTCCAGAGAGGGAGTGGAAGGACCTGATTTTGGATGCCAAGGAGAGAATTGAAAGGAAAAAAGGAAATACACCAGTAGACGCCAGAAGAAGGTACAGGATACTATTAAGAATGTAATTATGTACTAATTAATTACTCTTTATATTTATATAATCTAACATATTTCAAACTTTTTATAGACTGAGTGACACGTCAAAGGCAACCAAAGCAAGGCAAGAAAAGCATGGGCAACACAAACTCGGCTCTGGTGGTTACATGAAACTTGTTGCATGCATTGTAAGTATCTCATGTAAACTCCCATATTGTCTCAAAATATTAATAAATTGCAAACGTTTTTTTTTATCAAACAATGCAAGCAAAATTCACAGTACCAAGCAAAAATGCAGGGCTCTGAAATCAATAGAGCACCCACAAAAGATGACAAGAGAATTGCCTACCAGCAAAGCTATTCAGTCTTGGTTGATCGGCTACGAGAATTGAGTGGGCATATACAACATTCGAGTGCATCCGTCACATAGGTAAATATGGTAAATAGAAGTTGTTTCAAATTGAATACTTTACCAATAATCTAATTGATGTTGAGTTCCCACATAAAGTGACTATATTTGTTTTAAATAAGCAAGCAATGATAACAATGTGTATGTCATTGGAATGCAGCCTGCTAATTGTGAAACACCACCTGCACATGAAGGTTTGGATGTGCATCCCAGTAGTGGAGGTATTCATTTGCTATTCAAATTTATTTATTTAGCTATTAATACAATTAAACATCTTAATTTGTAATTAGAGTAGTAATTAATGTAACCTTTCTTGTTAATATTTTAGAGCATGTAGTCAGTGGTGAGCAAGTGGAGCATGATTTGGGTACACAACCTCAAGAATGTGATGTTCCCCACTCAGGTGAAGAGGACCGTGGTGTTCAACATATTGAGGTTGAGGCTACACAAAATGATGTGGCCCCATCAGGTAAAGAGCACAACAATTATGTTCTCTAAATTAATGAAATACTTGTAACAATAATATTATTATTTTTTTAATTTAACCCATTTCTTTGTTATTGCAGAGGACCCCCCTTCGCTTCAATGTCCTTGTCCTCAGTATAGGACTAGGCATACATTGAGATCACGAGCAGTTGGCGGAACATCTGCAGAGGGGGGAAATGATGAAGACATCGATGTTCCACTTAGTCTTTTCATAGCTTCAAAGAAAAAACAAAGAAAGAAATGATTGTAATCTAACTTATTTGATAATGACTGATTTTTATGTATTAATTAATATTGATGAATGTTGTGTGTTAATTAATGTTAATCAATGTTATGTGTTAATGACGTTATGTGATATTAATGAATGAATGCTATATTTTATTAATGGTAGAAAGAATTAATGAATGAATATTATAAGATGTTAACGGGGAATTTAGAGTGATGTTAGGGGGGGGAGGGGCCAAATGAGCTTCCACCTTCACGTGGTTGGCCCTGTTAAGTAGAGAATATTAAACTATTCTCGAAACCAAGCGAAGCTCAACAAGGTAACACACTTTTCAATATTTCATTATGTTGCATAGTTAATCTTATTGAATAATGTATATTGAATCTTAATTGCAGGGTCCAACAGAGCCAACACGAACAACAACACCACAAGTTGCTGGGTAAAATGAACTCCCATATTGTCTTGTCTTTACACGAACAATATGAGTTGCTTCCAGTGTTGATATCCAAGGTGGGACTACAAAAGTTATGAATATGCCTCATCCTTGTAAGTTTTTTTATTACAACTCCTAATTCTTGAGACTAAACTTTTTGTTCTTGATGTTTTTCACTAGTTGTCATAACCTCTGACTTTGATGCTTGTGCCTTAATAGAACTAGATGTTTCTTGTATACATACTTGGTCAAGGACTGCATTATGATGCTATAGGGCTACAAACTAAGATTATTTCTTGTATTGAGTTGCACATTTGACATGAGTTGCCCTATGACTGCTATGCACATTTATGTATATACACTATTTCTAGTCTGTATATTGATATTAATTTGGAGAAAATATTACAAAACTCAGAGTATTCTCCATAAGACTAGAAAAAAGCTCAGATAAATTTCTGTAGTGTTTTCTTACAATTACTTACGATCATTTTTTTAGGAGTCCTGGTATCCATTTATAATAGTATGGATGCAAACAAGCTATGGACCCTTCAAAAGAAAGTTTGTTACAAACAATCGGTCATTTTCAAGAAGCAATTATAAGTCCTTTTCAGCATCTGCGGCCTCTGCTTGTTGTTCTGTTGCAGCCTCTTATAATTGCTCCCGACCATCTTCTTTCTATCCCATATACTTATCTTTCCACTCCTGATACACATCATCACTAGGCCAAGTAAAACTAGCAATCTTTTGTTTCATATCTTCTAGCCACTTCCAAGTGACTCGTACATGCCTAATCTCTATTTCTATGAAACCATAATGATATTTCACTTTTTCAATTTCCTCAATTGTTTGCACAAATAAGGATGTGTCATCAATACTAATAATCCGATTGATCCTTAGGGACAAATTGTGGTCCACCTCCTTTAACCAAGTCTTCTCTTCCTTTAGCTGGACAGGACCAATGAAACCTCTTGGAAACATTTCAAATGTATGATTTGAATATTCTTTCCTATAAAGTTGGGCTTTTCTTTTTATACCTGCTCCTTCCACTGAAAGAATATTCATCTCTTTTATAAACTCACATGTGGACCTTAGATTGTCATTCTCTTCTGCATCTGCATGGGAAGTACACATGAGCTCTAACTCTTTACCTCTAGGCACCCACTTATTCAGGATTGGTTCCAAAGTGGCTTCTTCTTCTCTCAATTTGATCAAAATCTCAAGAATCCTCTTCATATTTATGTATACATTGGAGGTTTTGACTGAGTCAGCAAACTTCAAGATGGTGGCTTTCACCTTCTCCTCATATTTGTTTGCATACAATGTCTGAGCTTGTTTCAATTTTTCCAACTCATGTTGGACATTTTCAGGTAATTGGGAACTAGAAGGCATAGGAGAACGGGGATATTCAATGATGGGACTAGTAGGAGGGGGTCTTGCTGGAAAGGAGGCTATCATGAGTGTAGAAGATTCATCGGAATGATATTGACCTGCCAGTTGACTCTGGAGTCTAGCAATTATGCTGTCTCTATTGGCTATTCCTTCTTTAGCATCATTGTAAGCTTTTAAAATAGTCTCCAGCTTCAATTATAGATTAGCCTTTTCTTGTGCCTCTTTCTCTCACACCGCAACACCGAATTTTGTAGTCTCTAGGACTGTGCTTGCAGCTTCCACTACCCCTGTGTCTTGGACTCTTTTAACTATCATGCCTCCTAAGAGGCTAGAATCCGATGCATCCTTCCTTCTTTAGTTTTCATCCTTCTTTAAAGACCACATGACAAGAGCAGCATTATCTTTGTTGAATGTCACTCCTTCCATAGGCTTTGTTTCTTTCCTCACTGCATCAAGCACTAAGGCATCAGCTATATCCCATTCAGGGAGAATCAACACACCAGCCTTTGCTACCATTTCTCTTCCTTTCTCAAGGGTGATTGCTTTGAACTCCTCCATCATTTCTTGCTTAACCTCTTCTTCTACCTGAGTTGTAATTTTAAGAGGCTGTTTACTTTTCCTCTGTTCACATCTAGTCTTGAATTGATCAATATTTTGCTTCCATAGAAACTGTATAAAAGCTCCTAATGTGACAAAATTATTGTCAGCTAGGAATTCTTCACTAGCTTGCTTAACAATAAGGTCCATTTCTTGGCCCTTTAACTCACCATCAGTCAAATCCATTTCAGCATTAGGTGGCTCTTCGGGCATCCCCTCTTGGGTCTCCTCATAGGTATAGGCAATCTCACCGAGACTCCCTAACTGTAATAATTGTTCAGCCACAGCTTGTTCATCTCCAATGTGGATAGGAGACTGAGATGAAGAATATTGAGGCTCATCAGTTTCAATTTCCTTTCCCACTTTCTGCTTCTTAGGGGAATCTTGGATGTCAATGACATCTTCAATTTTCCTCTTCCCTTTTGAAGTGGAAGGCTCACCTGTCATTGGCATTATCACAATGTACTTTGACCTTTTGTGTATTACATAGTCACCACGTGGGATATCTCTAGCAACGGCAGGCTTAGCCAATACCATCTTAGCCTTATCAGGCTCATTTTGCATTATGGCCTCCCTCTTTTCTTTTAAGGTCTGCATGAGATCTTCAAAATAAAGAATCAGGAATTTTATTTTCTCCTCAAATGGATTGAAGCTAGAAAGGGGGTCATAGCCAGTGTCAAATTGATGGATAAAATCAAGGGCTTTCTTATATGCCACCCACTTCTCCTTCCTCGGTTCTTGCTCATCTAAGTTGAATTCATTTCTAATCAGATCTTCTGGGAACTAAAATTGATGTGGCCTACCTCTGCATACTGCTCTTTTTCTAAACATGCCATTGAAAAAATCCTCGGGGTCTACACATCTTGACACTGCAGTAGACAACCTATATGGCTTAAAGAATTCTTCAAAAAATCTCCATCCACCCTTAGTGATCACAAAATGGTGAGCCATGGTAATAGTTGGGAAAATAGTCCCTTTACCTCTATTGGTTAGCTCTGCTTCTTGTACTCCCCCAATTTGTCTCAGGCCTTCTGCAATCCATATCTTCAATGGGACCTGATAGGGTAGTAAAAAGGGGGTTCCTCTAAATCCAAACAGTTAAAAAATAGTAGACACAGGGTACAAATATATGTCTGCCCAATTGTGAACAATCTTGATATCCTCTACAAACTCCTTTGGTCCGAGAAACTCCAAAAGAGCCTTAAGAATTCTAGGGTTTTCTCTGCATAGAAGAATCCTAATTTTAGATGCAAAGCATCTATCAAACTTTAAATAACTTGCATCTTCTCTATCCCAAGATAGAATAGTACTCCACAATTGCACTGGCATCTCCTCTTTATCCTTGACCTTAATCAGGTCCATCTCCTTTCCAAAATAATCAACTCCTTTGAACAGAAACATATGCATTAACATGGAGTACCATCCAAATGACCTATCCACCTTACCATTTTTTATTCCTACTAGCCCTTTATGAATTGCATCAGCAAGGTGTGAGGCATAATCAAATGTTATTGCTAGGGAGGGGTTTAGAATTTGTGCAATCATTAACATATAATGGGTTGGCATATTCTTTTCAACATCCTCTCCAAAAATCTAGCATAATGCCCAATACATACCCTTAGCTCTCAGAGTGAATAGGTTGAGAGAGAATGGTTCCATTGTGCTAGGGCCTACAACTGTTAACCCCCCTATCTTTATAAAGAATTCTTTCAATGGGCCACTTCTAAGATGATCCCTTTGTGTGTTGTAAACCTGGGCTAACGACTCAAAGTCAATAGGTTCTAACAAATTGGAGGACTCACTGAGTTTAAACACTTTCCTGAATTCATCTTCATTTATCTCAATCAAGACTAATCCCTTTATGTTCCTGATGCATCTTGCCACAGAGTCCTAATTCTGTGCAATCAGGGCTAACAGATCTACATCCATAAAAACACTTGGGACCACAAGCTTTCCTACACCCTGCTCCCATATGCCATTCAAAGGAGATGGGGAATTCCTCTGCCCAAAACTGACTTTGAAGAGTCTTAAGCCTGACAATCCTATTTCAGGGTCCCTCAACCAATTACCCTTATCATAAAGGCCATCTCCAATTTTTAGATGAGGGTTCTTAGGTACTAGCTCTTTGGCCTTAGCCCCAGCATTGGTGGACATGGTTAATTGTTCTAAAAAATCATCACAGATATTTCGGTCCTGGTAATTCACTTTCCCTGTAAATTCTCTTATGGGTGCCATTCTAGTCAAACAATTATACCACTAGAAGCTAGCAGAGACCTCTAATGAAGTAATTCACACAGCAGTATTTGAGAACAAACCAAGAGTTATCAAGAAAAGCACAAGAAACCTGATTATTCGCCT
This sequence comes from Cryptomeria japonica, assembly GCF_030272615.1. Lineage (NCBI taxonomy): Eukaryota > Viridiplantae > Streptophyta > Pinopsida > Cupressales > Cupressaceae > Cryptomeria > Cryptomeria japonica. Next base: position 165,708,126 of record NC_081413.1, read on the forward strand.
GAAGAAAATCACTCTGCAACAAACTTCGATGAAACAATACTTAGCAATCAAGTTGATGCGAACTGAAAAGGGCAAGTTGGCATTTAAGTTTTTAGAAATTAACTCCGCATGCTTCGGCTTTCCTTTCAGAATTAAATTCGCCAAATCGAATTCAAAACTGGCTCCAACGGGTCATAATTTCTCTAAGTCTTTCCTCTATTTCACTCTTTCGCTACTTCGCAGAACATAAAACCCGTGCTCTTTTCTTTCACGAAACAACTTACTATTCCCTTTTACTATTCCCACATAACTGTCAGTTACACCTAGGCAGGCCCTCAACCACTTTTTTAAACCACGTGTCACGTCACTCCTTCACATGATTTCTACCTGTCTTTCGCGACTTCGCGAATATTATTCTTCGTTTGGCTTGCAGCCACTAAACCACGAGAACTGTTAGATCAAAACAGACCTGGTCTGCTTTTAACTTCATACCATGCCTGTCCCTTGGGCCCATCGACCTTTTCGCTACTTCGCAATGACTAACTTGCTAGCATCTTATCTTTGCGAATTCACGCGAGCCGTTAGATCTCAAGAACTTGCTCGTTGTTTACTCTTTTTATGACAACCTTGCCCGGACCCACTGCATACCGCCAACTGAGTGCCTTGTCACCGCCATGTCATCGCCAACTGGGGTTACCACATTTACTACCACTCTTAGCGGGACCCTCCACCTTTTCGCTATTTCACTGAAGGTATAGCTCGTGCATCTCCCGGCCATGAAACAATGAGAAGCCATTGATCTTTTTCCAAGCTCTACAAAAAGCGATAGCTGTTATGCCACATCACTCCTTCGTGTGATTTACACCTGTCTTTCGCGACTTCGCAAACATTATTCTTCGTTTGGCTTGCAGCCACGAAACCATGAGAACCGTTAGATCAAAATAGACCTAATCTGCTTTTAACTTCATGTCATGCCTATCCCTTGGGCCCATCGGCATTTTCGCTACTTCGCAATGACTAACTTGCTAGCATCTTATCTTCGCAAATTCACGCGAGCCGTTAGATCTCAAGAACTTGCTCGTTGTTTACTCTTTTTATGACAACCTTGCCCGGACCCACTACATACCACCAACTGAGTGCCTTGTCACCGCCATGTCATCGCCAACTGGGGTTACCACACTTACTACCACTCTTAGTGGGACCCTCCACCTTTTCGCTATTTCACTGAAGGTATAGCTTGTGCATCTCCCGGCCATGAAACAACGAGAAGCCATTGATCTTTTTCCAAGCTCTACAAAAAGCGGCAACTGTTATGCCACGTCACTCCTTCGTGTGATTTCCACCTGTCTTTCGCAACTTCGCAAACATTATTCTTTGTTTGGCTTGCAGCCACGAAACCACGAGAACCGTTAGATTAAAACAGACATGATCTGCTTTTAACTTCATGTCATGCCTGTCCCTTGGGCCCATCGGCCTTTTCGCTACTTCGCAATGACTACCTTGCTAGCATCTTATCTTCGTGAATTCACGCGAACCGTTAGATCCAAGAACTTTCTCGTTGTTTACTCTTTTTACAACAACCTTTCCCTAACCCACTGCATATCGGCAACTCAGTGCCTTGTCACCGCCATGTCATCACCAACTGGGGTTACCACATTTACTACCACTCTTAGAGGGACCCTCCACCTTTTCGCTATTTCGTTGAAGGTGTAGCTCATGCATCTCCCAGCCACGAAACAACGAGAAGCCATTGATCTTTTTCCAACCCGATCATTCTTTAACCAAAGAAGACTTCTTATCTCAGGGACCCGCCAAACCCTTTCGCCACTTCGCGAAGGTTAAAACACATTCAGCTTGATCTCATGAAACCACGTTGTCCGTCTGATCAGATGAAACTTGATCGGTGTTTAGCTTTGGTCCAAACCTATATGTCGGGTCCACCTTCGCCTTTTGCTACTTCGCGGAAACTAAGTTTCGAGCACTTTTTGGTCGCGAATCAACGCAAGCTGCCAGATCAACAGAAAATCGCATGACACTTATAAGGCTCGACAAAAATTAGAAAAGGTAGATTAAAAGCGAACAAGAATAAAATATTTAAAGGGACCGCCTAGGTAAATAACAAGGGGAGAACACTTTTATGATAAATGGATCCATTGCTTAAGTGAATAGTAAAGTAACGCCAAATTAGAAACCAAAAGGGCTTTTCTCAGGTATTATTTTTTTTTATATCGATGATAATTATTACTTTTTTTAATAAAAATGGTCATCATCGGAATTACGACGAATACCAAGCTTTCGACCGACGACTTCTTTGACCGTCAGCAGAGTCCATTGGATTGTCGAATTTCCGATGGGCATGGCATCGTCGACCAATCTGACGTCGAGTTTTCGACGGTGGATTTTGTCGACACTCCAACGAAAATTCGTCAAAAATCCGACAAACGGTCGTCGAAAATCAGCTCCGAATGTACTAGTGAGAAATTGTAATTTCTTGACAAAATAATGGCTTGGGGACCCTGAAAAATTGTTCTCTTATGTTCTCTTCTCTTCCTCTTTTCTTTTCTCCTCCTGTTTTCTCTTTTCCTCTTCATCTGCCTATTTCTTCTTTTCTACATCTTGTTGCTTCTTTTCTTCTTCAGCCTGGTTCTTTTGTCCTGCTTCTTTTGATGGTGTACCCTGAGTAACATTTTCACCATCTAAGGTATCAACATCAATGGGGTCCATTTGTTCTGTGACCGGTTCTCCTTCACTATTATACACCTCATCCGGTTTGCCGGTTTCCGGTTCTTGCTCAGCTTTCCTGTTGGTTTCAGCCACTTGATGCATCTTTAGAGCTTCTTGAGCATGAGTATGTGTATCTTTTACCACTTCATGAACCTTTCCTTCTAGTAATAGGAGTCTTCTTCTTCTCATGAAGAAGAGGCCTTTGTATTTATTCATAACTTCAAAAAGTTTTGTATTTGATACATCAGGAAAATATTGTGCAAATATTTCCTCCCTCATTTCCTATTCCTTTTCTATGGCAATGCGTCATTTAATATCTAAAGAATTGAATAAAGAATCAAGTGCATTAGATCTAATTTCTGATGGCGGCCGGTCATAAACACATAAATCATTAATGATTTCCCGCTCAACTTCTTTTTTCTCACTATCGGAAAAATCATCAAAATATTCTTTCAAATCACTAAACAATTTTCTTCTAATATTCTTAATAGTTCTTTGACAATGTGTCAAAGGTTTGTAGGAGGAAATATCAATATTTACCGGTGCAGATGTTGTCGGTTCATTGCTGGTTGCCTTTGTCTTCTTCCTTGTTTGCCTAGTCCTCTTAGGTTGTTCTTCAGACATAGTTTCTTCTGAGTCCGGTATGGTGTCTTTTGTCTTTCGCTTTCTCTCAAAGACTTTGGCGGGTTTTACTTCCGGTTTCTTCTTTGCCGGTGACCGCTTGGTCACTTTTGGACTTTTTGCAGTAACCGGTGTCGATACAGATGGCACTTCCTTTCCCTTCTTTACTGAAGGTTCTTTAACCGGTGTCACCCTTTCCAAATAGGTGCCAGTTCTCTTCTTCTTCGAATCAAGGGGTGAGGCGATTAGGGTAGAGGCATAACCGTCCAGCATATCATACATTACCTCATAGCCCATAGGCTCCACTTCTTCCTGTCTGGGCTCAACGGCCTCCATTATGCATTCATCCACTTTGATGATAAAGCAAATATCCTCTTCGTATTTCTTGACAATGTCACTGGATATCCTCATCCTTAGGCTCATTTTGCTTCTAAACTCATCAAAGTACTTGTTCAGGACTTCAAGGTAACCGGTTCCAACCGCTTGCAGGCTTTCCTTGATTTGCTTGGTAACCGGTTGGTCGGCAGACCACTGAATATCTCTGACTCCTGGGAAGTAACCTTGGAAGTAGAAGAACAACCCAACCAATAGTTGTCCAAACTTAAATCTTAATGCATTATCCTGTTTGATCGACTTGAGGTTCAATAGAAGTTGTCTTTGCATACAAGTGCACTGATCAAATGATGCATCTTCCTTGATTATCCTGTAAGCGGCATTTACCGCTGCAGCAGAGACAGAGTTAATTCTGCTAGCAGAGAAAGTCTGGTAACCTATCACCATACAGGCATACTTGACCAGATCGTCCTTGATTGAGTTGACAGTCATTCCACGTGAGTCGCTCACTGAACTGGTGAGCTTGGTCATTTCGGTCTTGATGATCTTCCTCAGGGTTGGCACTTCATCGACGTTACAAAAACCAGTGACGGCATGAATAGCTTCTAGTGTGATGTCATGTGTTCTCTCAAGATACATTTTATCACCATGAACTCTGCTCAGAATGATTCGGATGTGATAATCTGTGAAATCTTCAAGGAAATAAGCCGCATTGTGAAGCTTCTTCTTTTCAAAGATGCTATACTCCGGTTTGATCTTTTTATCCTTCCCACAGAATAGACCTAGCTGAGAATGGATTGCAAGAGATCCTAGGTCTTCAATTTTATAGTCAATGTAATCGAAAATGCCTTCCTCGAAAATGACACCAGCGGGTACTAAGGATAGGGCATTATATTTTGCTTTTCGTTGGATGAAATCTACTGAATCAATGGGTGCACTAGAACTAAAGTGTGATGCAGAAGCCATGATAAAATAGAATACTCAAGAAATACCTTTCAGAAATCGAGAATTAGTGCTTGCTAATTGCACTACGTTGGTTGTTGTATCACCGCTTTGAGTTCTGCTCTTGACCGTCTGATATTAGCTTCTGAATCTTCTTCAAGGTTTCGAAATTTCTTTGAATTGCAACATAAATCATCTTTCATCACTCTACACTTAAAAAATTCTTCACTTGAAAACTGATAAGTGAAAAATGACTTCAAAGTTCCTTTTAAACATATTCCTCACCTACCGTAATAAATGCTCCACTATTAGGGCGTAAACCCTAATTTGCCTTCTACCATTTTCGGTCTTCTGCCAAATGATAGGTATCACATACCAGTTAAAGTCTTTCACTGTATAGACCGGGGGTTCGAAACATTTCACCGTTTGCTCCCCCTAATCTATTCTGATGCTTAGTTTGTCGGTTCAACAGCTTCCACACTAGGTGCAAAAACTGGTTCTTATTGAATTACTTCTTTTGGCTTCTTCTTCCAGGTTTTGTTCATATCCGCTTGAACAATTTCAACATCAATTGTTCCTTCCGAAGTGACCGGTATGTCATCCAATATGGTCTTTCTACTTCTGCAGAATCTTGTTGAATGACCCAGTTTGTTGCAATGATAGCAAACCATTCCAGGTGCTCTCCAAGGTCCATTATTCATCTTTCCATTCTTCCTTCTACATGTTGTAGTAGTGTGACCACGACCATGACAAATCCAATAGTTTTCTCTCCATCTGGTTGCCGATTGATGGCCACCGCTACCTGACTGATGATTATAGGTATTAAATCGGTTTGGGTTCCGGTTCCTAGAGGGTTCAGGAAAAACTCCTTGATTCCTTTGAGGATACCTTTCGGTATTGTGCATGACAGACTTGCATTCAAATGCTCTATGCCCAACCTTGTTGCATGCATAACAATTACCATTGAATCTATTGGTTCTAGGCTTATCGTTTAGAAAATAAGGAAAATTATTGTAAGCCTTACTTCTACATACATTAGCAGTGTGTCCTTCCTTGAGACAGTTAAAGCAAACAGGTTTAAACTTTTGCTTACCTTTATACTTTGATGTCAGTTGCTTCTTTGATGCTCCATCTTTTGTTCCAGAGGTCTCACCTTTCTCATAATCAGAGAAACCAAGTCCATTGGTATTCTTTACTGGTTTGGTTGATTCTAGCTTCTGCTCTAGCTTGATAGTGCTCTTATTGAATTTGGCAAGTACTTCCTTTGACTCGGTGAGTTCTTTGCAAATAGCAGCATTGGATTCCTTCAAGGTTGCATTCTCAGAGATAGCCATGTTTAGTTCACCTTGTATTCCTTCTTTTTCCATTTTGCTTTCATGAAGACTAGCGGTAAGTGCACTGATCTCTTGCTTCAACTTAGAGATTTCATGATCTTTGCCTTTCGTCAGATCTTCAGCTTTCCTCTGGTTCTCAAGCTCTTGACACATTCGGATAGTCAGTCCTTCCAACTCTTTTCTCAGGTTGGAATTGGATTCATTCAGCTTTTCTACTTCTTGAATTAGGGCTTCCATGTCCGCTTCATTAGAAGAACTATTTTCATATAGCTCCATCATTTTTTTAGCATGCTCTCTTCTTTTTGCCTGAGAGGCCTTATATTTGACCATAAGTTCATCATAGGCTTGCTCAAACTGAGTGAGCCGATGAGTAAGTTCCCTCACAGTGTATTCCCCCATGTCTCTTTCCAAGTGGTTAGACTTATAGAAAGGTTGGCTCTGATACCAATTGATAAATACTAAGAGGGGGGGTGAATTAGTATACCGAAATTTACTGGACTCAAACACTTAAACAGTCTAGTAGTAAATCGGTAAAACAGTTTAACAAACAAACTGGTTAACACACATGCAAACCAAATAGCAAATAAGGCATTCACCCACAGAAGCAATAACACCATAACACAAGATATTTGATGTGGAAACCCAAATGGGAAAAACCACGGTGAGATGAAACTCAAAAGTTACTATCTGCAGAATAGAAACCAGACCTGTTAAGGTCAGACCGGTTAAGGCCATACAATGTTCTTTACCAGAACAGATCCTGTTAGGAATCTCAATCTTTGTTAGGAGATAAGTCTGATTAAAGACTACCTTGTGAGAGGATTTAAGAGCCATAGATGTGAACCACCTTGTTAGAGGATTTACAAAGGCTTTGCCAAGCCTACCCGGTTAAGGGTCTTCAGACTTGTCGAAGATGTAAGTAATCAACAAGTGAGTGATCTAGATACTAGCACAGTATGCTTGGTTAGATCCATGAAATCTCATTGTTAATGCATTTTGCATTACTTTAGTCTTCACACACTTTACACTTTGTTACTTCACACAGACTTCCTCTTCTCTCCTATGATCACTCATACAAAACTCATGCAATATTAAAAACCCTAACAACACTTAAAACCCTAGACACAATGTCCTTATAAAGGAAACTGATTTCATGTCGGTCCAATAGGATTACATTGCAAGTTCCTAGGTCCAGTGCATCTAGACATATTTGGTAACACGGCACAAAAGCACTGCCAGAGTGTCGGCACCCTCACACAAACGATGGATGGTAACTCATCACAAAGTATTACTGGTTCATACAAAATACCGGTTTGACAAAAATGAAGACTCGGAAATATGTGTTATACCACTTTGATCCTTCGTACCGCTTGATCTCTCTATGCTGCTTAAGTCTTTATGCCACTTGAGATTGGTAAACACTTTCTGCATAACAACAGTAGTCTAAAGACTAACACGTGATGTCGGTTGAGCATAATTCATACATTCAAAAAGTGATCTCATAGCAAGTGTGTGACCATCAATGACAATCACAACATAATCATCAAAAATGCCAACAATCTCCCCCTTTGGCATTGATGGCAACACTTAGGAAAAATTTTGACTTCCAAGTGTTTTACAACAAAATCATGCCATAAGCAAAATTACTCCCCCTAAGCATATACACTATCTCTTTTGCAAACAATACAATGTATACTATTTTCTTACAGAGATAGACATGAAGGTATAGCATGCTTCAAAATTTAAATTCAAATATACTAGTCCCCCTTTGCCAACAATGACAAAGTACAGCTGAATAACCCTTGTTCCATTAGTATTAAAATAATAAATGTTTATGACAATAATGAGTAAAACTTGTCAAAAACTGATTTAAAGTCTTGCAAAAATTGCTTCATGGATAAGGACCATGACTCAAGTAGGGAGGTAGCCACCTCTTTCTCTGTCTGCATCTGAGAGACCTGTTCTTCCATGGCATCTATCATGCTCATCTATTGAGTCACCGTTAAGGCATCCAAATTGAGATAGCATTTCTAAAGTATTTGCAGGCGTGGGAGTAGAACCAATTGAAGTTCCTGCAAATCTCGTGTCCGGTTGCTAATCTCTAACTCTATTCTTGCAGACTGGATATGAAACCGGTGAACGGTTTGCCCATAAGCAGTAAAGGAATCATATGGTGGCTTGAAGGTGCTTATGTATATCTGCAAGTCAGATTGTAGCTTTTCCTTCTGTACAAGCACATCATCACAGAAGAGATGGGGTTGGCAAATCTTACTAAGTAGTAGATTCCCCTCATCCAGAGCATCCCTTATATATTTTTGAGCTTTTTGCAAATCGGACCGGAGCTCATTTCACTTCTTCACCATGGTAGTGTTTAGAGCCTTTTGATGCTTCTTTTCTGCACTAGCTTCAGCCACTTCTTCCAAGCTTTGCACCTGATCCTCTACAACTGTGCATAAGAGTTTCAGTTGTGCCAGAGAGGAATCGATACTAGGGAGATTGGTACCGAGTATCAAACTGGTGAGTGTTTCTACTGCAGTTTGAATAATATCCTCCTCCTTTTTCCTCCTTAGAGTTTCCAGTCGCTCTTGGGCAAGCTTGATTCTTTGGAGCAGCTCCATTTTATTTGTAGATTGGAGGTCAATGGGACTGGCAATGTTAGCTGGTTTAGCTTGACTACCGGTTGCCATTGGGGTCGCTGCTTCCTTGTCCTTGGCTTTTTGCTTGTCTTCTTGTGCATGCTTTTACTCCTCCTCTTCTTGCTTTCTTTTCTCTTCTTCTCACTTCCTCTCTTCTTCTTTCCGCTTATATTCTTCTTCATCCTTTTTCTTCTTCTCCTCTTCTCTTCTCTTCTCCTCTTCCTATTTCCTCTTCTCCTCTTCTCTTCTCTTCTCCTCTTCCCATTTCTTTTCTTCTTCCTTTCGTTTCTCTTCTTCTTTCTTTTCCACTTCCTTCTTCCTCTTATCTTCCTCTTGTCTCTTCTTCTCCTCTTCTATTCTCTTCTCTTCCTCTTTTCTTTTCTCCTCCTGCTTTATCTTTTCCTCTTCATCTGCCTGTTTCTTCTTTTCTACATCATGTTGCTTCTTTTCTTCTTCAGCCTGCTTCTCCTGTCTTGCTTCTTCTGATGGTGTACCCTGAGTAACATTTTAACCATCTAAGGCATCAACATCAATGGGGTCCATTTGTTCTGTGACCGGTTCTCCTTCACTGTTATACACCTCATCCGGTTTGCCAGTTTCCGGTTCTTGCTCAGCTTTCATGTTGGCTTCAGCCACTTGATGCATCTTTAGAGCTTCTTGAGCATGAGTATGTGTATCTTTTACCACTTCATGAACCTTTCCTTCCAGTAACAGGAGTCTTCTTCTTCTCATGAAGGAGAGGCCTTTGTATTTATTCATAAATTCAAAAAGTTCTGAATTTAATACATCAAGAAAATATTGTGCAAATATTTCCTCCCTCATTTCCTGTTCCTTTTCTATGGCAATGCGCCATTTATTATCTAAAGAATTGAATAAAGAATTAGGTGTATCAGATCTAATTTCTAATGGTGACCGTTCATAACCACATAAATAATTAATGATGTCCCGCTCAACTTCTTCTTTCTCACAATCGGAAAAATCATCAAAATATTCTTTCAAATCACTAAGCAATTTTCTTCTAATATTCTTAATAGTTCTTCGACAATGTGTCAAAGTTTTGTAGGAATAAATATCAATATTTACCAGTGCAGATGTTGTCGGTTCATTGTTGGTTGCCTTTGTCTTCTTCCTCGTTTGCCTAGTCTTCTTAGGTTGTTCTTCAGACACAGTTTCTTCTGAGTCCGGTGTGGTGTCTTTTGTCTTCCGCTTTCTCTCAAAGACTTTGGCAGGTTTTACTTCTGGTTTCTTCTTTGTTGATGACCGCTTGGTCACTTTGGGACTTGCTGCAGTAACCGGTGTCGATACAGATGGCACTTCCTTTCCCTTCTTTACTGAAGGTTCTTTAACCGGTGTCACCCTTTCCAAATAGGTGCCAGTTCTCTTCTTCTTCGAATCAAGGGGTGAGGCGATTAGGGTAGAGGCATAACCGTCCAGCATATCATACATTACCTCATAGCCCATAGGCTCCACTTCTTCCTGTCTGGGCTCAACGGCCTCCATTATGCATTCATCCACTTTGATGATAAAGCAAATATCCTCTTCGTATTTCTTGACAATGTCACTGGATATCCTCATCCTTAGGCTCATTTTGCTTCTAAACTCATCAAAGTACTTGTTCAGGACTTCAAGGTAACCGGTTCCAACCGCTTGCAGGCTTTCCTTGATTTGCTTGGTAACCGGTTGGTCGGCAGACCACTGAATATCTCTGACTCCTGGGAAGTAACCTTGGAAGTAGAAGAACAACCCAACCAATAGTTGTCCAAACTTAAATCTTAATGCATTATCCTGTTTGATCGACTTGAGGTTCAATAGAAGTTGTCTTTGCATACAAGTGCACAGATCAAACAATGCATCTTCCTTGATCATCCTGTAAGCGGCATTTACCGTTGCAGCAGAGAAAAAGTTAATTTTGCTAGCCGAGAAAGTCTAGTAACCTATCACCATATAGGAATACTTGACCAGATTGTCCTTGATTGAGTTGACAGTCATTCCACGTGAGTCGCTCACTGAACCGGTGAGCTTGGTCATTTCGGTCTTGATGATCTTCCTCAAGGCTGGCACTTCACCGACGTTGCAGAAATTGGTGACGGCATGAATAGCTTCTGGTGTGATGTCATGTGTTCTCTCAAGATACATTTTATCACCATGAACTCTACTCAAAATGATTCGGATGTGATCATCTGTGAAATCTTCAAGGAAATAAGCCGCATTGTGAAGCTTCTTCTTTTCCGAGATGCTATACTCCGGTTTGATCTTGTTATCCTTCCTGTAGAATAGACCTAGCTAAGAATGGATTGCAAGAGATCCTAGGTCTTCAATTTTACAATCAATGTAATCAGAAATGCCTTCCTCGACAATGACACCAGTGGGTACTAAGGATACGACATTATATTTTGCTTTTCGTTGGATGAAATCTACTGAATCAACGGGTGCACTAGAACTAGAGTGTGATGCGGAAGCCATGATAAAACATAAAACTTGAGAAATACCTTTCAAAAATTGAGAATTAGGGCTTTCTAATTCCACTTCGCCACACACTACGTCGGTTGTTGAATCACCGCTTTGAGTTCTTCTCTTGACCGTCTGATATTAGCTTTTGAATCTTCTTCAGGGTTTCGAAATTTCTTTGAATTGCAACACAAATCGCCTTTCGTCGCTCTGCACTTAAAAACTTCTTCACTCAAAAACTAATAAGTGAAAAATGACTTCAAAGTTCCTTTTAAACATATTCCTCACCTGTCGTAATAAATGCTCCACTATTAGGGCGTAAACCCTAATTTGCCTTTTACCATTTCTGGTCTTTTGCCAAATGACAGGTATCACATACTAGTTAAGGTCTTTCACCGATATAGACCGGGGGTTCGAAACATTTCACCGTTTTCTCCCCTTAAGCTATTTTGATGCTTAGTTTGTCGGTTCAACAGCTGCCACACTAGGTGCAGAAACCAGTTCTTCTTGAATTACTTCTTCTAGCTTCTTCTTCAAGGTTTTGTTCATATCCACTTGAACAGTTTCAACATCAATCGTTCCTTCCGGATTGACCGGTATGTCATCCGATATGCTCTTTCTACTTCTACAGAATCTTGTTGAATAACCCGGTTTGTTGCAATGATACCAAACCATTCCAGGTGCTCTCCAAGGTCCATTATTCATGTTTCCATTTTTCCTTTTGCATGTTGCAATAGTGTGACCGCGACCATGAAAAATCCAACAGTTTTCTCTTCATCCGGTTCTCGGTTGATGGCCACCACTACCTGACTGATGATAATAGGTATTAAACCGGATTGGGTTCCGATTCCCAGAGGGTTTAGGAAAATTCCTTGATTCCTTTGAGGATACCTTCCGGTATTGTGCATGACAGACCTGCATTCAAATGTTCTATGCCCAACCTTGTTGCATGCATAACAATTACCATTGAATCTATTGGATCTAGGCTTATTGTTTAGAAAATAAGGAAAATTATTGTAAGCCTTACTTTTGCATACATTATTAGTGTGTCCTTCCTTGAGACAGTTAAAGCAAACAGGTTTGAACTTTTTCTTACCTTTATCCTTTGATTTCGGTTGTTTTGTTGATTCTCCATCTTTTGTTCCAGAGGTCTCACCTTTCTCATAATCAGAGAAACCAAGCCCATTGGTATTCTTTACCGGTTTGGCTTATTCTAGCTTCTGCTCTAGCTTGATAGTGCTCTTATTGAATTTGGCAAGTACTTCCTTTGACTCGGTTAGTTCTTTGGAAATAGCAGCATTGGATTCCTTCAAGGTTGCATTCTCAGAGATAGCCATGTTTAGTTCACCTTGTACTCCTTTTTCCATTTTGCTTTCATGAAGACTAGCGGTAAGTGCACTAATCTCTTGCTTCAACTTAGAGATTTCATGATCTTTGTCTTTTATCAGATCTTCAGCTTTCCTCCGGTTCTCAAGCTCTTGACACATTCGGATGGTCAGTCCTTCCATCTCTTTTCTCGGGTTGGAATTGGATTCATTCATCTTTTCTACTTCTTGAATTAGGGCTTCCATGTTCGCTTCATCAGAAAAACTATTTTCAGATAGCTCCATCAGTTTTTTAGCATGCTCTCTTCTTTTTGCCTGAGAGGCCTTATAGTTGACCATAAGTTCATCATAGGCTTTCTCAGACTAAGTGAGCCGATGAGTAAGTTCCCTCACAGTGTATTCCCCCATGTCTCTTTCCAAGTGGTTAGACTTATAGAAAGGTTGGCTCTGATACCAATTGATAAATACTAAGAGGGGGGGTGAATTAGTATACCGAAATTTACTGGACTCAAACACTTAAACAGTCTAGTAGTAAACCGGTAAAACAGTTTAACAAACAAACTGGTTAACACACATGCAAACCAAATAGCAAATAAGGCATTCACCCACAGAAGCAATAACACCATAACACAAGATATTTGACGTGGAAACCCAAATGGGAAAAACCACTGTGAGATGAAACTCAAAAGTTACTATCTGCATAATAGAAACCAGACCGGTTAAGGTCGTACAATGTTCTTTACCAGAACAGATCCTGTTAGGAATCTCAATCTCTGTTAGGAGATAAGTCTGATTAAAGACTACCTTGTGAGAGGATTTAAGATCCACAGATGTGTACCACCTTGTTAGAGGATTTACAAAAGCTTTGCCAAGCCTACCCGGTTAAGGGTCTTCAGACTTGTCGAAGATGTAAGTAATCAACAAGTGAGTGATCTAGATACTAGCACAGTATGCTTGGTTAGATCCATGAAAGCTCATTGTTAATGCATTTTGCATTGCTTCAGTCTTCAGACACTTCACACTCTGTTACTTCACACAGACGTCCTCTTCTCTCCTATGATCGCTCATACAAAACTCATGCAATATTAAAAACCCTAACAACACTTAAAACCCTAGACACGATGTCCTTATAAAGGAAACTGACTTCATGTCGGTCCAATAAGATTACATTGCAAGTTTTTAGGTCCAATGCATCTAGACATATTTGGTAACATGGCACAAAAGCACTGCTAGAGTGTCGGCACCGCCACACAAATGGTGGATGGTAACTCATCACAAAGTGTCAGTTGGTAACTCATCACAGAGTATTACCGGTTCATACAAAATACCGGTTTGACAAAAATGAAGACTGGGAAATATGTGTTCTGTCGCTTTGATCCTTCATACCACTTGAGATCCTCGAACTGCTTGATCTCTCTATGCCGCTTAGGCCTTTATGCCGCTTGAGATCGGTAAACACTTTCTGCATAACAACAGTAGTCTAAAGACTAACACATGATACCGGTTGAGCATAATTCATACATTCAAAAAGTGATCTCATAGAAAGTGTGTGACCATCAATGACAATCACAATATAATCATCAAAAATGCCAACAGTTTGTGACTTCTTCTGTCCCTGCATCCCTTGGATCTCCCCAAGAGAACATTAGCAGATTGACTGATACACCTAGGATCTAGATTATCCAAGCCATCACTCTGTTCTCCGTCTTCTTCTAATCCACTTTCATACTCACCTTTTGAACTAGAGGAAGAGACTCCTCATTATCCATTTCTGTCTTCTTCATTGATTGTAGATTGTTGGTTATTGAGTCCTCCATCATCTGGGCCTCAGATTCTTCCTTCCTAGTATTATTGTTTTGACCAGATATCGACCCTTCAGAATATTTTCCCAATCCTGCATTAGAGGGAAGGCACAGGACTTCCTTTTTGGGTTTATTCTTCTCTGCCCAGTGTTGTTTGGGCTTTGTCCTCTGAAAGGGTTTGTTCCAGGCTCTCCTGACAAACATTCTGCAATCCTTTTCTGAATGAAATCTACTACCGCAACGGTTACAAACCATGATTCCTTTTTCAATCTCTACCTATTGCTTCCATTTTCCTTCCGAAGAGATTAAAAGGATAAAAGATGGGATCTCCTTATCGCAGCGATTTTAATCGGGCATAAGTATATAGATCCTTTTCCACAATTTCCTTATCCATTTCAAGAAGGGTTCCCAATGATCTGCCTATTTTCTCCAGACTCTGGTCCCCCCAATATTCAATTGAAAGATTGTATAGTCTCATCCACAACGGGTGATCATATACCGCCAGCGGTAGGGGATTGAAATTTGGAGCCTAAGGCTGAATATAAACTGGATGTTCACCTACGAACCAATTTTGTTTGCACAGAATTTTATTCCTTTCCGAATTGTCTGCAAAAATCACAACAAAGAGACCTCGAGGTATGAATTTAACCACTAGACTCATTCCCCATCTCTTGGAAATCCACTCTTTAATTGCTACTCTTGACATTTTGGGTCCTATTATTCTACCAATAATAGCTAAATCCACCCACAAGGATTTATCCTCCTCAATGTCGCTGGTCAGGTCGATTGCACACTGCCCATTCTCCCAATCGCCATTAACACATAACCAATTTTGCAGAGAGGATCCTCTCGTCATCCTTTCATATATAATATAATAATTTGACTTCATATGTTGAAATATAATTTCATGTCTTTATTTTGAGTGTTTGTACACGTGGCATCAATGTATGCATGTTGATGTGTAATTTGAAATTATGGTGGTCTTTAGACACTCTACTAAGAAGAATAATTATAATTTTATTTTATTAGTCACACCCCAATGCCATTATAGACTAGTCATACTTCCATGATCTTGGCTCTCACTCTTAGCATGGTCAGGTTGAATGTGCTACTCATAGCCACTACTAAAAGTCATCAATCTCTTAATTAAATTAAAAATAATAAATCAAAATAGTGTATAGGAATTCAAAATAGAAAATTAATACTGCAAATTATAAATAATTAAACACATTACATTAAATGTATATGCAGAAATATTTTTGAGAAAAAAACCCACCATCAAAGAGAGAACAAGTTTATATTGATCCAATAGAAATCTTACACCAATATATTCAACTTTCTCCCTTCAAGTTAATAGCATTACGACAATGTATCTGTAACATCAGAAATTAGAAAGGAATACATAAACCATCATGGACAACCACAAAACCTCATATTCATGCTAAAGATCTAATACTACTCAATAGAGAACGAAATCGAATGCAAGAAATAATGAAATTAATCATAAAATTATACCTTCATTATATTCTTTTGAATCGCATTCATTGGTCTTCTCCACATTATGAGTTGAATGATTGTTGCTCTCATATTTGCATGTGCACAAATTTCATAAAATCTCAAAAGATTGATAATGATTTATTTCATAAAAGTTTTGAAGAGTTGTGGTTAGATTGAAAATGAGGATTTGATTGGTTTATATAGAAGATTTGAATTTTGATCAATGGCTAAGATTGATTTAAATTTCGTGAAATCAGTTAATAGGATTGAAGGACACTCAAAGTTGCCATTTACAAGTGAAGGAAAGGAGCAAAGAAAATGAGTTAATTTAAAATAAATAAACTATTTATTTTCAAGACAAAGCTACCATTTGGAAGTAGAGAAAATAAAGAGTTTGAGTAGAAAAGAAAATAGAAAATGGAAGAGTTAAGTGTGAGGGAAATTAGCAAGTGGAAGAGATAAGTGGGAAGTGAAATTGGCAAGTGGAAGAATGGGAAATTTGGTAAGTTAAGTAATAAGCGGAGAGAGATATTGGAAAGATAGTGAGTTTTTTTTTTTTTTTCAGTACGCCAGAGGTATCCTCGCGACCTAATCCAGCAACCCAACCTGCCATAATATTATCATGATTAAGAATCTTTTTATTATTGTTTTTTTTTATTAAATTAGGGAGATTTAGAATTGGGGACTTATTTAATCCTAAAGGAAAGATTAGTTAAGGTAATTAAACAATGCAGATTGTTTAATCTAAAAGGGATCAAATAATTTAGATAATTATTTAATTGTAGAAGAATAATTAGGTTGAGCAATTACTAAATTGAGGTTAATTGATTAAATAGAGATAATGATGAACATTAATTAAATAATCAAGATTATTTAATTAATGGTTTAGAAGAACAATAATTAAATTATTAAAAATTATTTTATTAGAAGAATACTAGTACCAAGAAAATACTAAAATTATTTAATCAATTTAGATTAAAAGTTAGTGAAAAGTGTTGTTGGAGACCTGGGACAATTTTCAGTGTCTATATTAACAATTCTCAACCTACATAATGTTAAGGATATAGCTTCATTCGGATTGAAGTAGGTAATATATAACGACATTGAATGAAGGGTCATGTCATCGTAGTGTCATGACTCTACGTGGCATAAGCCACGTAGAAGTCATGCCCCTACGTGGACATGAATCTTCATCCTTTTATTTATAGGCATCGACACTTGTTGTGAACCGAAACCAATATCTATGGCAGTTTCACGAACCAGCAAGCTGTCAATATTATCATAGAAGATTAGTAGTTAGAGTTATATATGTATATACACATCGGAGGTAAAACATATTCATTGCAGTGATCTTATTAAAGTCTATCCTCACTACATATTACTAGACTATTGTATTCTCTATCTCTGATCTAAATTCCTTAACATGGTATCAGAGCCACGTTGGTAGAGAAATAATAAAATAGTGACACCTATTTTCTAAAAAAAATTCAAACTTGCACTTAGAATCAAACGAAAATCAATCATAGTGAACAGTGTTAGAGTGGAGGATAGACTCGAAGGTGCATCCAACTTCGTCTAATGGAGAATTCGAATAATAGCAATTCTTCAATAACTTGAATTAGATGCATACATAGAAGAAGATACTAAGATGCCAAAAGACGAGCAAGAGAAAACAACCTGGAAAAGACACAACAAGCCTAAGAAAATCATAATTGATGTTGTTAAAGATCACATTCTTCCAACCATCTAAAAACTAACTTCAGCTTATGATATGTTTAAGACCATTCAAAACTCATATGAAATAAATAAAGCAAGCAGATTGCTCACTTTAAAACAACAATTAATGCATATCTACATGAACAAAGGAGAAACAATCACATACTATTTCATGAGGATTTCAGAATTAAAAGACCAATTGTCAACTATTGGGAATAATATAGATGATATGGAGCTATCTCTAATAGCACTTAAGGGATTACCATCCAGTTGAGAATCCT
Source organism: Cryptomeria japonica (assembly GCF_030272615.1). Lineage (NCBI taxonomy): Eukaryota > Viridiplantae > Streptophyta > Pinopsida > Cupressales > Cupressaceae > Cryptomeria > Cryptomeria japonica. Next base: position 165,725,764 of record NC_081413.1, read on the forward strand.
TTATTCAAGGCATTAGCGCTTGTCTGACACTACCAAAATTCGATCAACTCAAGAATGATTGTACTCAAGAAGAATCTCGACTAATCACAAGAGGATTGGGTCCAAACAAAGGGGGAGAAATTCAAGCACTACATGCTAACACAAACAACAAAGGGAAGAAAAGGAAGTTCAAACAAAAGAGAGGAAATAATCACAAAAGCAAAGACTTCTCCAAGATTCAATGCTACAAGTGTGATAAATTTGGACACACTCACAGGTTCTGCCCAGAAAGAAAGAAAGCTCAAGCAACCATAGCTGAAGTCAAGGAAGTAGAGAATCCTCTATTTTTCTTAGCCTTACCAAGCGAACTAAACTCAAACAAACATATGTGGATAATCGATAGTAGAACATCTCGACACATAACCGGTTTTAGAGATCAATTCAAAACCTTTGAAGGCCACTCAATTGAAGAAGTTACAATAGGAGACAATTCTACCTATCCAGTGAAAGGAATTGGGACCTGCTCAATTCAATTAAGAACAAGAGTTACATTACAATTGAAAGATGTTCTCTTTGTACCAGGTATCAAAAGGAATTTGGTCTCTATTTCAGGACTAGTTGATCAAAGGATATCGTGTCACCTTCCATGAAGATAAAGTTCTACTCTGGCCTAAATACTCTAACATAAAGAATGTTATTCCTATAGGATCTAGAGATGGTAGTTTATACAAATTATGTTATACTCAAAAAGAAGCACTAAATCATGAAGTATCAAACTCTAATGAAATTTGGCATAGAAGATTAGGACATCTTCCATTTAGTGCCCTACCTTCTATAGGAAAAATTACCACAAGATTACCCAATCTAAAATCTAATCATGTTGGAACTTGTAAAGGATGTGCTCTAGGGAAGAACTCAAAAGGGTCCTTTCCCTCAAGTGAACACAAATCAAAAGTTATACTAGAACTTGTCCACGTTGATTTGTGTGGTCCAATGTCATTACCATCACTAAGGGGATTCTTGTATTACGTGATATTTGTTGATGATTACTCTAGGAAAACTTGGATCTATTTCATAAAACTCAAAGAATCAAATGAAGTGTTATTGAAATTTAAAGAATTTAAGGCCCTAGTGGAAAATCAAACTGGGAAGAAAATAAAGACTCTAAGATCAGATAATGGGGGTGAATATATCTCTGAAAATTTTAAAGAATTCTACATTTCTGTTGGGATTAAGAGGGAGTGTACTGTACCTTATAATCCTCAACAAAATGGAGTTGCAAAAAAAAAAAACAGAACCATCATTGAAGCTGCTAAAGCCATGATGCATGATCAAAATCTACATATCTCATTTTGGGCTGAAGCCTCAAATACAACTGTGTACATTCAAAATAGATGCCCTCATTCAATCCTAGAGAATATAACACTTGAAGAAGCCTTTACAGGAAATAAACCAGATTTAAGCCATCTAAGAATCTTTGGTTGCCATGTGTATATTCACGTTCCTAAAGAAAAGAGAACCAAACTAGAACCCTCTAGGAAGAAAAGCATATTTGTTGGCTACAGTGAAACCACTAAAGGATACGGAGTCTATATTCCAGGACGAAGATCCATTGAAATCAGTAGAGATGTCAAATTTGAAGAAGATGCTGCTTATAAACTATCTCTAAGTGCAGAAGATTATCTAACCGCAGAATCAGATGAAAATCCTACAATTGAAAATCAGAGGGAGAATAGCATAGAGAATCATGAACTTCAATCACCTAATTTCGAGAATGTTGAAAATCCTAACAAGAAGAAAAGACCACTATGGGCAAGAAAGATGATTGAATAAAATAATGTGAAACCCGATGAAATCTTCAAAGAGAATAAGAAAACAAGAAGTCAATCATGCTATGTTGCCCTCATGACTGAACTTACAAAATCTAAACCATCAAATGTTGAAGAGGCTTTAACATGTCAAGCTTGGAAAGATGCAATGGTTGAGGAATACCAATCTATTTTAAAAAATAATGTCTAGGACATTGTACCTAGACCAAAAGACAAATCAGTTGTCTCATCAAAGTGGTTATTCAAAATCAAATATGCACCATATGGTAGTATTGAAAAACACAAAGCCATGTTCGTTGCCAGGGGGTTTTCTCAAAAGGTTGGAATTGATTATGAAGAGACATTTGCTCCAGTTGCCTGATATACTTTTGTAAGAACCATCATTGCCATTGCAGCTTCCAAAGGGTGGAAGATACACCAAATGGACGTGAAGACCGCATTTTTGAATGGTGTTATTGGGGAAGAAGTATATATAGAACAACCTGAAGGCTTTGCTACACATGATAGAAATCTCTATGTGTGTAGACTAAAAAAAACTCTCTACGGCCTTAAGCAAGCTCCCAGGGTATGGTACGCAAGGATAGATAGGTCTCTCTCCAAACTAGGATATTCAAAAATGAAGCAGACTCTAACATATACTTCAAAATATCGGATGGTGACATTTTAATACTTGTTCTCTATGTTGATGACTTGTTGATAACAGGAGAAGATCACCTCATTGCAAAATGCAAACAAGATCTTGTGGCTGAATTCGATATAAAGGATCTAGGTCTACTGCACTATTTTCTGGGCCTAGAAGTATGGCAAAAAGAGAATTATATTTTCCTAAATCAAGGAAAATACACCACTGATATCCTAACCAGATTTGGTATGATAGATTGTAAGCCTCTATCCATTCCAATGGAAACAAGTTTTCATACGCTCAAAAGTGATGTAGTAGATTCAGAACCTACAAATCCTACATACTATAGACACATTATTGGATCTCTTATTTTCCTGGTAAACACTCGCCCTGATATTTGTTACGCTACCAATGTGTTAAGTCATTTCATGTGTGAACCTAAGAAGATTCACCTAATGGTTGCTAAGCATATTCTGAGATACTTGCATGGCACTATTGGACTTGGCCTGAAGTATAAAAATGTTGAGATACAACTCCAAGGGTATTTTGATTCCGACTGGGCAGGAAGTTCCATTGATCGTAAAAGTACAACGGGGTGTTACTTTAGTCTTGTATCAGCTATGATATCCTGGTTTAGCAGAAAACAATCAGCAATTGCTTAGAGTTCCACTAAAGCCGAATATATGGCTGCCTCCATGGGAGCATGTGAGGTAGTATGGTTAAGGAAATTGCTAGTTGAACTATTTGGGAAGCCCCTAAACCCCAATGTGATTCACTATGATAATCAAAGTTGCATCAAACTTTCTGTAAATCTAGTTTTTCATAATTGATTCAAGCATATAGAAATCCCATACCATTACATAAGAGATATGGTAGAGAGAGATGTCATCAAATTGACCTACATCAGCACTGAAGAGCAAAGTGCCGACATATTCACCAAACCTCTTGCAAAGTTGAAAGTGGAGTACTTTAGAGGTAAACTTAGTATGACTAAATTATAATGGAAATTTCTGATATTAATCTTAATCATATGTAATTGATATATTCATGAATATCTTGAATGCAATATTGCATGTATGTGTTATGTCATGGAAGGTGACGATCTTTCATGTGATGCAAGTGTAAGATCTCTATTGTAAGGTGACGACTTTCACAATAGCCTGATCTGTTATCAAGATTGACTACATTAAGTTGTTGTCCTAGAATGTGCCGGAAATCTTGATACTAAATTTGCTATGATGAGTTATTGAATTGTTATCATTAAATGTTTTTTCCGAAATATGTTGGAAATTATGATAACAATCACATTATGATTGACTACATTAATTTGTTGTCCCGGAATGTGCCGGATATCATGATACTAAAATTATTTCACCTGTGATAATGACAATGTTACAATTGTCACTAGAATCAAGGTTGTAATCTGATAAGACTTCAAGTAGTTGTTGTCCCAAAGTGTTGGATATCAGATAATCCATATCTCTCTGAGATATGAAGTATTTCACTAGTAAGTGTTACTACGTAAATGATCATGTCAAATGAATGTGTATATCTAGAATGTTGTTCCTTAAAACTTAATTATGAAATTCAATCCTCTTTTGCTAAGAGGGAGTGTTAAGGATATAGCTTCATTCAGATTGAAGTAGGTAATATATAACGACATTGAATGAAGGGTCATGTCGCCGTAGTGTCATGACTCTACGTGGCATAAGCCACGTAAAAGTCATGCCCCTACGTGGACATGAATCTTCATCCTTTTATTTATAGGCATCGACACTTGTTGTGAACCAAAACCAATAACTGTGGCAGTTTCACGAACCAGCAAGCTGTCGATATTATCATAGAAGATTAGTAGTTAGAGTTATATATGTATATACACATCGAAGGTAAAACATATTCATTGCAGTGATCTTATTAAAGTCTATCATCACTACATATTACTAGACTATTGTATTCTCTATCTCTGATCTAAATTCCTTAACACATAAGACTCATGACGCAACTATCTACAACATCTAATTTATAAAGAATTGAAGAGATTAAATCATAAGTGGATTCACCAAACTAATTACTATGAAACCATGGTATGAAAAAAGAACTCAATGTCTCCATGTGACAAATATTTATTGCACCATAAATAGCATCACTCATACAAGTATGTTTGACAACTCAATCATTTAAGCACTTCTAGAAAAATGAAGCTTTGAATCAATTTCTATAATGCACGAGGGACCTACTCAATAATGAGTAGATTCACCACTTTCCCACCTAGAAACTGGGAATAGGAAAGTGAATTAATGACCTCAAAGCACTCCACAACCATTATTGCCACAAGTAACCTCTTATCTTAATATGACTACAACTAGTATTTCAACTTACAAGGAGAATTAATTAAATAATAATCTCACAACCACTTACATGAGTATCCAAGTACACATTCCCAAGGTATTTGAGATCTAACATTAGTGCATAGAATTACAAGGTTAATATCTCCTTATCATAATAGGCTTTAGGTAGAGGGAAAAAAGAAAGACTTTTTCTGAGCTAGGTAATATTATGTTTGATAATTTTAATTGTTATATTTGTTATTGATAAGTCTCAATATTTTTGGTGAAGAGGGTCTCTATAAAAAATTCTTATTCATCCTACACTTTGGATCATGGAGAACTTTGACCTTGTAAATCATGGCATCCATGTTTGAAAGAATTGGTTATTGAATTGATAAATGGATTGCAACCTTGTTCTTGGAAATTATTTCTATAGACAAGTCCACTTTGAATGAGGATGAATCAACTAATTTGGTTAAGCCCCCTTACATGTCAACATGAGCTCTTGAAATAATTATAAATGAGGTCACTTTAAGCATATGGCTATAAGATAATTTCTTTTATTTGGTTAAGCCCCCTTACATGTCAACATGACCTCTTGAAATTATTATAAATGAGGTCACTTTAAGCATATGGCTATGAGATAATTTCTTTACTATGGTACTCATTTACAAGGATCAATTTAACTTGTAGAGTTTTGAAATAATGTCTTAAAATTTCACTTGCAATAGAGATCTTTAAGCATGGATTGTGTAAAAAATTATAAATAGATCATTTTAGTGTTCAAAGGGTAGTCAAGGTAGATGATAAAAAAAAATGATCTTAAGATCAAGAAAGTGACAAGACAAATGCATCAAATGTCAATAGTCTTGTAGTTTATATCAAGTAAAAGGAGGTGTGTGGAAGATCACTTCCTTTGTAGTTTATATATTCCCCACAACAAATAGCTATTGACCTTTATAAGTTGAGATTTTATGATGATATTATTCTAAATCTTGGACATGGTATTATAGTTAATTTGAATGGTAGTCATGGAGGTGAAGGGGTGAAAAAAAAATTATTAAGATAAATAGTTTTGAGGGGACCAAAAACCTTATACATCAAATATAGCAATTTAAAGCCAACATATCAAGATCTTAGATGGAATAAATATCATACGGTTGGAGCCAAACTACTCGGCAAGATCTAGCATAATTGCAACCAAGATGTCAATTGCAAAATATAACCCAAGGATCCAACCTACACAACGGTAGACCCTTCCCTTTTCAACCTCAACCTTAAATCTCATGTGGAATTAAGACACAAATTTGGGAAGACCTTTCTTCTAGAGTGGATGGTTAGAAGCCAAGTGACTTATTGTAAAATATCATCTACAATTGAAGGCGAGCAATGGACTCTAGGGCCCCTCCCTCACTATCAAAATAATATCCCCATAAACATCCTTAGAGATGTCTATGTCCACCATAATACAAGCAAACATTAAGTGACCCATGAAGGAAGTAGTAAAACTTTAATAAGCAACCAATTGCATTACTAATAGCATCATAGCATGACTCTTCCCAAATCTAGAAAAGAAGATTCTACACCTTAATCCAAACTAGTCTAATGTGAAAGTGTAAATGTTAGTAACTAGCTTTGGAAAAGTTTTCATACATATAGAAGTGAAGGAAGATTTCTATAAACATTCAGATTTAAGATGTAAATAAAAAATTTCACATAACAATTTTATAAAATGTTCATTGAGCGTGACCCATGTAATGCAATAGTTAAAAAACTTGCTTGGTAAAACCACCACCAAGGTTTAAATCCCCGATGGGTGCTCGCAAGCTACGTGCTTTCACTAGATACTCGCAGATTTGAATAGCAATAGTGTTTGACAGCTTAAAAAATGCCCCTTCAAAAAAATATATTACATAATCAACTAAATATTTTATTTTGTATATTTACCCGTTGCACATGATAATGGCTCTTATTATTTACTAATTCATACTAACCATATAGTATTATCGAATATACATCAAGTACAACTCGAATAATTTATTAAATTTTACATAACCCATACATCTATAATGGTAAGATTATAATTAGCATCGTGATAAGCATGTGTTCACTATGATGCATTTTATTATTTAAGTTGTAGAAAGTAACATTAACTTCAACTTATATCATAGATCATTATTCCATTAAATTTCATATTTTATTAAATTATCTAACAAAACTTATACATTTACAATGGTAAGATTTCCCATCCATAATTAGCATCGTGATAGGCATATGTTCACTATAATGCATTTTATTATTTAAGTTGTAGAAAGAATAAGGAACATTAACTTCAATTTATATCATACATCATTATTACATTAAATTTCATATTTCTCGTATCCTACCAAATTTATAAGAATGTTGCAATCTTTCTACATCCTTCCTAGTACACATGTAAGAATTTTCATCAATAGCATTGTGACGTTGAGGAATTCTCTAACTATATGATTAATCAATATGTGGTACCTTAATTAATCAATGTCATACCTGGTGCCTTCATGCAAAAGGCAAACTACTCGTACTTTACAAACTTCTATACAAACCCTATTGCCATATAAAACACTTTCATGCAAATTGAAGTAAAGATATAAATTGGAGACAACCAAAACCTATTACAAAGCAATTTGCTTTTTGAACGTTCTTTTTATGTAGTTATCTATCATATGAGAGGGTGGCAATGCTTCATACTGACAATAAATAGAAGGCATACAACAGCTCCTTAATTATCACTAAATATATAATGATAAAGGTTGAAATGTCATTTTTTTAATCATTTAGCTAGTGTATTGTTGTCAATTTACGAACGTGACATGGAAAAACCACTGATTAATAAATCAACCTTTTAATGGGTGAAACTATCACATTGGCTTACACGCTCCAAGGAGAAAATCATCTAGCGTAAATATCTATAGTTGTATTACTATCTATAGTTGTATTACTAATGCATCTAGCGTAAATATCCATAGTTGTATTACTAATTCAACTAGCGTAAATATCTAGTTGTATTTCTCATTAGTAGCCAAATGAAATTACACTTTGTGATGCTTTATATTTACCCTAAAATGGATTTCTAAAGCTATCCACATTATTCTAGCCTTTCTAGCTAACACAGAATTTTGGGGCTATGCTAGGCGCACCCAATTTAAGTTTTACTTCAGGAGGAAGAAATCTAGGTGAACTTGGATGAAGCAAATAATGCAAAACAAACGCAAACTCAAAGAAAATGACCCTGGAAATTTATAAATGATACATATACACATCAAATTCTTCTGAAATTTATGGAGCAAGACAGTTGCACAAACAAGATCATAAACTAACCACCCCATGATCCAATTGTTCTCTTAGTTTCATTGACACATAAGCTTAACACCTGCACGCTCCTAATCCACCTATATCTTGGTTTCTACTTTCGCCATTGGTACTTGTGTACCTTTTACATTCATCACTGTACAAAACATTATGTTCATTCGCTATGGCATAACAAGGCAAAAGATGACTCACTATAGCACAACACCATAACTAAGGGGAAAATGCTACTTATATCTGATCACAAACTATACACATAGACACACTAAAACAGCAATATCGAGAATATACGGCAACTGCAGAAAACATCCACATGTTGGTAGTTCATCAACGAACCAATCTCAATTATCAGCTGCAATTACAAAACAGATCTAGACCACAAGAATCATCCACCTTGTCATTTCTTTTGCCGCTTTGATTCAGGCTGCTAATCAAGTAAAAGACATCGTTAGTGCACACTCATTCAAGATGAAAAGGCAGGTGTACTCTTCCTGTCAAGTTTGTCATAGAATTTCAGCAATGAAATTATCACAATTCTTCCATATATGAAATGCATTTCTGTGCTTACATTACCAGTTTACATGAGCAATTGATACTAAAATTTAATTGTTTCATGCAAAGTGTAATTTCCAACATGCAATGTTCAAGTGGGCAATGCAATAGTCTCTAAAGCCCTCATACCACAAAGATCCTAAATCTCAACTCAATCAATCAATTCCATGCTAGAGTTGAAACAGGCAAGCCACACACGAAAGATACAAATATTGTCAATTCACAAACGTTAAGAACCACAATTCAGAAACCTCATTAGAAAAACACACAAGCAAGAAGATGTGAGCAGGTCTGTATGGACTTACTTGTACCAAGAATCACAGAATATTAGAAACAGCCAGTGTTGCAAGATTTATTGTAATGCCTTCATTTAAACAACTTCCGGTAGCTTTAACATTTTATATCTCACTGTTCTAAAATAAATTTAACAAATATTCAGTCCCAAAGATTAATCTCCTGTATGGGATCAATCAAATCTTTATTCCATTTCCCAAAAAGGAATGATCAGATGTAAGAAGGGAAGACTGTAAGATAGCCTCTTTGAGGAAAAATGGCCAGAACACTGCAATTTGCGTAAATTTTGAGTATGCAATTTTTCACCAACGAAATTCCTCTCTTTTCTGTGCTTGAAGTCCATTTATTGCTATTTAGTATTTTCTTTAATCTAGAGGAGTCCTAAAATCACTGCTATCATTTGTCCGAGTATAGTTTGCATCTGTCCTAACTATGCTTCTACTTTTGCAGACCCAAATTTTGATACTGTTGAGCATGTTATTTACAGGTTTTGTACAACTTAAATAAAAGTTATTTTTTTGTGGTCAATGTTCTACAATTGAGCTACATGGAATAAATCATGATTATACCCAATTAATCCTGAATCATGGAGCCAGCCAATTTATTCCTGAAAAAATCCCGATTCACGATAAAATCGTTGACCAAAAGTTGACCAAAATTTCAATGATTTTTGGCATTTAATTATGTTAAAAACTGCAAAAAATGGCCAAAGAAAGTGAAAAAAATCATTGTAAAAACTTGCAAAACCCTAGAAAAACTCGTAAAATTACTAAATTGCTTAGAAAGAGGGTTGATCCAAGACGGAATCAAATTTGAAAAAGTTTGTTATTTTGATCATTTTTGGGGGGTTCATCATTCCCCGCACTTCACTTGTTCAAACCCACGAGCTCAACGACCCAACAAAGGCAAAAATGCCGTGAGCTCAATGGCCCAGCAGGGGTTTGAACCTTAGTGTGGCTAATTCAACAATGGAGTGTTTCTACCACAACACTAAACCTTTGAAGACATATAATATATATTGATATAGATATATGATATTTAATTTATAATTGATGTAGTTAATTTTTGCTCAAACAAAGACATACAATTCATTATGTGAGCAATATATCCAAAGTGCTCCACGAAATAAATCTGAATGACAACAAACAAGCTTACATAGTTGTAATAAAAGAGCCTCCAACACACAATCAGTAAAATTTGTCTCTACCTAAAATCCCAGTTACCGGTTCTTGCCAAAAATGGTCGGGTCCTGGTCCTGGTTCATGCCTAGGGTCCTGGTCCGAGCCTGGTTTGACCTGGGTCCCACCCGGGTCCTGCCCAGGCGGCTGGGTTCCCTGTGGCTCCACGCAGGACCCACAGGGAACCCAGCTGCCTGGGCAAGACCCGGGCGGGACCCAGGGCGAACCAAGGGGGACCCGGGTGAACCCAAGCCCGTGGGTTCCCAAAAACGAGGCCCACGGGTTAGAAAACAAAGAAAAACAATTAAAAAACAAATTTTTTAATCTTATTTTAACATTTTGAAACTTGAAACTTGAATATTATCTTTTTTGCAAATTATGAATATGATATTACATTTATGATTTACGATGTATCAATATCAGAATATTTATTGGCATTGGCAATTATGGATTTATGATTTATCTGTTATCATTTATGTATCATTGTATGGGAAAGTTACATTGTATGTTTCATATTTGTATGTTTGAACTGTGAACATATATAATTTTGATGTTTGAAGTTTTAACATATATATAAAAAAAAAACTAAAAAAAAAAAATATATATATATATATATATATATATATATATATATATATGTATGTATGTATGGACGGACCCGTACCCGTACCCGTAAAAAAAAAAAAAATTGCCGAATCCGAGAATCATTACCTGAATCCAAACCTGAATCCGAACCGGAACCGGTAACTTAGCCTAAAATAGTAGTTGCAAGCTAGGTATTGCCAAAACCAATGGCTTGCTAATCTTTTACTTCAGCTGAACAAATGCCTTTTGTTAAATTCTACCCATATAAAAGACTTACCAATTGCCATCAGGGAATATAAAGCATTGCTACTGTGGAATGCGATTTGATAAGCTTTCTCAAATATTGAACTACCCTTAGAAAATTCCTTGCTTCAATCACAATGAAAGTCTTGGATCACTTCAAAATGGCTTCCACTTCTATTAAATTGCTAACAATAGCTGGACCTCTGTCTGATCAATTTTGATCTCAGCTACTTCATAAAGCCATCACCCCCAACTACACTTCAGCCATGGCTCCCACACTAACCAACAGCATATCGTGTGATGAGGAAAGCAAAAAATGGGCTAAAACTGCCTCTGGCAGCAGCACAATCATCTCCATCTTCCTCTGATCCTCCATCATCCTCCTCCGAACCCCCTACTACACCCCCGTTCAAAACACTAGCTGCTCCACCCACTCCACCCTTCTCACTCCCACTCGCCATTTTTGTTATGTGATGAGAATAGTGTGGTAGGTATGTTTGTCAAGTTAAATGTATGTAATGTGCCCACTTTGAAATAGAATTTAGTAATAAATAATAATAATAAAATTTAAATATTAAAAATTAAATTAAAATATAAGAGAGTATAATTAAATATAATTAATTAAAATTTAATTAAGTTAATGAATGGTCAAAAGACATGGAAGGAAAAGTTGTGACTCCCTCAACAATGAGATATAAAAGGGAGAAGAGAACCTCATTTGAGAGAGGGATAATTTGGAAATCAGAAGTGCACATATGATTTAAATAAGACATGCAGATCTGATTATGAAAGGTCATGTCCCTTTCAAAGGTCAACAGTTTGTTTATCACCTCTCCTCATACATCACATTGCAGTTCATTACTAGAGTTTGCCATATTATTAGGTTGCAATCACACTTTTTTGAACCAACACGAGCAATTTTAATATTCTCTGTGGACACCTAAGTTGTTGACAACAATAGAAGGGTTTCCCATCTCTGTTTCTAAGAAGATAGTGTAAAACTAAGTGACCTAATACAAATATACCGGCAATCAACCTTGTATAAAAGCAAATATTGGTTTTCGGGATTGAAATTTTTTTCTCCAACTTGCCACCGTCACTCGCTTGCAAGGTCATTTGTTTCAGCATTTGAAGTGATATGGTGTTCCAATGAAGATTGGCAGAAACATGGAGCCATGCCCGAATCTCAAAAAAGCATCTAGTCATGTTCTACTGATGCACCTATTAAGTGTTAAGAACACCATTATATATGTGCTTTTCTCTTCCAAGCAAAGCTATTACCTTATGTTTAGGTCCAAGTAAAAGTTTGTGTAGGTTATCATGGATTAATTATCATAGGATAATTTAAAGGTCAATACTTTCATAAATAGCAAATACAGATGCTGTTACACCTAATCGAAAAGATCTTTGGGATGTTTTCAAACCTAACTCAATATTTCCAATTAATGTGAATGTCCTTGCCAAGTGGACAATCAAAAATCAAAAAGCATTGGGGACTACTGGCCTCAACTTGTCAAAAGCATACTTACACCATGTGGATTTCACAAAGTCTACAAGAGATTTGATAGTCAGTAAACAAGCCCTTAAGATATGAAGTAGAAAGTGCCAAGATGACATTGAAGCAAAGATTGTCTGTATAAAAGATGGATAAAGGTGCAGAAATGATTGATCATGTAAAAAGTTTCACTCTCCTAAATCATTTAGCTGACATTAACAAGAAAGTAACGGATGATGATGCCAAAGCAATACTTTCAAATAGTTTGCCTAAGAATATGTTTGGTATGGTGTTTATATTAACAAAAGTAACATTAGCCTTGAAGGAGTAATCTCTACTTTACTTGACCATAATGAACACTCAGTATCCCAAGAAATCTTATATGTACATAAATCCAAGCATGTTCCTTCAAAAGGAGAAATATAATATTTCTATTGTAATGATATAGGACATATAATTTTGAATTGTAAAAAGAGAGTACAAGATCTACTAGATAATAAACTAAATCAACATGCTTGCTTAGATAAAGAAACAGATTGGAAAGACTGTGCCAATGATGAAGAGCTATCTGTCTTAGTGATAAAGACTTCATGTTTTAAATAAATTCAAGCTTGGCGACAGAAGGTAATGGAGGAAGGACAAAACGTCATCTCATCATCACCAACATGGGTCTACTTATCTGGTTTGGTGGTGTTTTGTTTCCCATTGTGTTGTGTACTCCTATTTTCTTTGTCTTTTTTAATAAGTAGAAGTTTCGCATTGTGTCCATTTCTGGTGGCAATGTCAATTTCTTATGCTATTAGAGAACAAGTGGCAACAATCAACAACAATAGCTATTTTTGATCTTGCAAATGTTATTTCCTTATGTAGCCTATTGTTGTAATGTATTGTAGTGAACAAAAGCAATAGTGTAATGCAGTCCATGGACCTTGAAACAATTACTGGTTATCCAAAAAACCAAATGAGGTGAACAGTTGAAAGTGTGTTCCTATTCGTCTCTAACTTTCTTTAGGTTTGAATCAAGACTGATCCACAAGAGTTGGACATACTGTAGGTGAAAGTGTGAAATATTTTACCATGTTCGCACTAAGGGGGTAATGTTAGGAAATATATTGTTAGTGTGTATATTGTTAAAATGGTTACAAGTTCTTGTTGTATCTTAGGACTCCAATGTACTGATGTCCCTGGTCTATTAGGAGCTGATGTATATATTTTTTGTGATTTTAATGCAATGGGAGCTACCCTCTAGGTAGCACTTACCAATCAAATCAAATCAAATAATAATGGTTATGAGTAGTTTTAGGCTTTTAGCAACTCACCAATCTTAGAGTGGGTAGAATTATATGGGAGAAATTTGAAGGAAGACGCCTTCCTATATAAATGTATTGTCTCAAATGGTTTGAGATAGTGAATAGCAAGCAATATTGTAATTCTAAAAACTAATAGATTGAATTTGAAATTCATCATCATATATCGAATATCTAAGCAAGTTAAAAATGATAAGATTTTACAATTTCCTCTTCCCCATTCTAATGGAAAATTGGGGGTATAAAGTACTCCTTGCACTCTATTGCAGCTCCCCGCTTAGCCTAGAAGAATGTATTTGTGGCTCCACCTTGCTGTTAGATGGCAACAACGAGTCCTCTATCATTCATCCAATGGCAATCCAATCTCCCTTGCTTCTACTACAGTCACATCCTCCAAAGCCTGTCTCTTGAAATTAGAAATATCATCCTCTGTGAATAAGGAGGTCTCATCATCCTACATGGTCCAATCACTATACGAATCAATCTCATTCAAATCGATAGGTCATTAAAGTGTTGTCGAGTCAACTTATTACACTTCTTCATGTGAATGGTGTCAAACAAACTCCAACCATGTACAGCCAAAGGCACTACAAGGTTGAGATAGAATTTGGACGGCTAGCTTTTGGAAATTTGGGGTATATCCACCCCAATCTTCTCGCCAAAAACATGCAAATAAGATATTCAAGAGTTGCTAAATAAACTACTTTATTAATAATTGAAATTTGTAGCTTGCAAGATATAAGACTTCACTTTTTGTTACCAAGTATCTGAGTGCATCTTCCTCAAATAGCTAGTGCAAAGAAAAGACCTTCCCCCTAGCTTGATTAATAATTTGCAACTCTGCACTGATCAGATCTCTCACCTCAACCTTGAATGTGATCCTCTCAATGCATGTTAGATCCTTCATAACACCCCCATTAGCATCCACGAAGCTGATGAAGAAGGAAAACTTGGGATTGAATCAATACCCCACTACATGAATGGATTAGTAAAGTTGATTGTACCACCTCCAATCAATAATCTCTCAAATGGGGCAACTCTACTTGCCTACCCCCTATAATAGTTATGAATGGCCTCTTTGGCCCTATCCAAGGCCTCATAAATATTCCTATTTGGCTTTGCTCCCAATCCAGCAAACACAAAACTCCTGTCAATGGCTCTATAGTCTATAATATCTACAAAATACAAACACATTAAAGTTACAACGAAACTATATACTTAAAAATTTGGAAAAAAAAGAAAGATTTGAAATTTAAAATGAAGTTACCTTGACAATCTTTATAGCTCTCTTGGAAAAGACATCATCAAAAGTTGTCTTTATGGTCCTCTCCCCATCAATCTTCTTGGAATATATTAAGTCTAGCATGCTTGACTCCCAAACATCTCCTTCGGGGATGTTAATAAACTAGCAACACTTTGCAACGTTAGAAAATTAACTGCAAACCTTGTGGCACCCAATCACACAAACTTTTTCCTTTAGTGTGATGTCTCATTAAGTTAAGAAACCACAACGTTAGAAAATTAATTGCAAACCTTGTGGCACCCAATCACACAAACTTTTTCCTTTAGTGTGATGTCTCATTAAGTTAAGAAACCACAAGTAATTATAAATATATTTTGTTATATTCTTTCAATATTCTACAGTCAATGTCAGCCAATCAATATTTTCTATGTCCTCCACAGAGGGTCAAGGCAATGGGCTACAAGGGGTCCAAAACAATGTCGAATATCTCTCTTAAAGCGCTCTTCCAACCACCACATATGTTGTATTGTGTAATGACCACCCCTAATTTTTATTTTTATTTTAAAACACTTAAGTTGCTGCCCTGTTGTTTTTTTAAATTTAATAAACTATGTTATGATTTTTTCTTTGTGTTCTTTCAGACTAGATAGAAGATGCAGAAGGAATTTCATGTTTTCTTTCATCCATCATGTTTGAGATACAAGAAATACAATGCATATTCAATGAGGTAATTTCTCTTTCATAAGAAAAACATAACTTAAAAGAAGCAAACCATAAAGCAATCTAAAATTCAGGCCCGAATGTGCAAATCAGACCTGCTACATTCACCCAAAGGTAGATTTTCAGGCATATACAATAGCGGAAATAATTTGTGCAATAACCCACAATTGGCATGGCTCTCTAGGAAGGGCGATTTGATCGAGGAAATCAAATCTTCACCAAAAGACACAAATGAATACTCAAACGATGGCACCCATCTATGAGGAGTCTTTTACCCAGAACCAAACTTCAATCACCAATGGAGCTACAAAAAAAATAATACTTCCAGCCACAGTAAAAAGTGAATTTTCAGAATAATAAAAACATATAAGGCCTCTAAAAATGTGTGCAAACATCTCCAAACAAAAACCCATATGAAGCAATGCAGCAATCATGCCAAAACCTCCAAAGCCACATCAAAAAACGGAGAAAATCTTCATTTCCAAACCCCAAAATGATGAAAAAACAGAACTCTCTGAATGCAAATGTGATCCTTGAAGTAGAATCACTCCTTCCGGCTAGGGTAAATCTCTCACCACTGAAACCAGCAAGCAAAGATGAGGGTTTTCAACCTCAACTAGTAGAAGATAAAACCCTGAAAGCAATCCAGCAGCATCCTGTTATGTTGTCAAAAGATACATACATAAATGAGAGCTCAAACATAAATTAATAGGCCTCTTTTTTTGGTTTCAACCCTTTTTCCCCCAAAACCATAAGTTCAAATTCCCTAAAAAGTTCCAACTTTTTAAGAGTTCTCAAATAAAACATTTTAGTTTACTTTAGTCTCCTTATATCCCCTAGACATCCCCCTTTTTGAAACATATAATAAACCTTTTTAAAATATTAATTTTCTCCCTCCTCCTTGGGCATTAACTTTTGGAACCTAAAATTTAGCCTTAGAAAAAGATAAATCTCTTAATTCTCGACATCCTATTAAGATATAAAAAGCCCCCTTTTTAAAAACAACCCGACATCCAAGTATGAAATATTACACTGCTAGAGAAACAGAGGCCAACCTAACTACAAAAAATACACATACTAAAAATAGCAACTGCTAAAAATAGTGTCCAAACACCAAACTGCCCAATCTAAGATACTCTAAAACTTACTATAAATAGTAAGTGCAAAAAATGGCCCTGCTAGAAATAGTAAGTCGCAGACAAGTTGTCTGAAATCACACCAAGAAGTGTCATTCATCTCCATTAATCCGTTTGAACACACTGGCAACATCAAAAAACCCCTCTAATACCATTGACACCAACCCAAAAAAGCCAACACCAAATGCAATACAAGAGAACCAAAAAATGGGGACATTATATATTGTCAATAACAACTTGCATAACATTTTGTATGCCTGCCTCTAAAACAACCTCCTCCCAACATCAAGCTCGAAGTGTTTGCATTCTTTATTTCATAGGACGAATCAATTGATTTCAAGAAAATCAACTCATCAAGAAAATCAACTCATCTTGGAGGAATCTTCACTTAACTCTTTTAGAGAGGACGACTTATACTCTTTCCCTACAATTATAAATGATGTCACTAAATACTCCCAATTGTAATGCCCCCCAATGGGAAATTCTTATATCCTGACCTAGAATCACAATTTTAGTGCATAGTAAATACAATAGAGGGACACTATTGTCAACTAAAGCTTAACAAGAACTTGCACAACAGGTTAGTCAATATTGTCGTTATATTACGATGATCATATATTCAACATTCTTTCTATATTGCCCAGTTTATATGAAGGATTCAGCAAACCTTTCTCTCCCTACACCTGTCCCCATTATGGAGCTCAAGGAAAATCACACAAGGCGCCTCGAGTCTATCCCTCTCCAACAAGCCCAAGAGCACCAAGGACCTCGTCAGCTTGGCCTCTTGGCCCACACTCGGGGTTGGCATCCAATAATTAGATGGTGAGATTGAAAGGTATTACTGACTCCATTATATAATTTACTTAATCATCATATGAACAGTCAGTGATAGAAAGGCATTATTACACTGTCATACATATTGCTGTCTATATTAATACTACTATTAAATTCTACATAAAAACATTATCAGGCATCATATATTAAGCTCACAAATTGAGCACATCCCCATGCATACACCAAGAACAAGGATGTTATTTCCTGTAACTTAATAACAGTTCTGATCTGATCTGATCGATGGTGATGTCACTAGAGGCTTTTGATTCCTTTCCTTCATATCTCTCAATGTGAGGGAGAGGTCACACCTCTTCATCATGTATGCCCTTTGGCAAGAGACACACCCTTTCACCATTGGCAACCTTTGAGAGAGTGCAGCTCTTTATTATTTCTGCCCTTTGAAAGGAACACAACCTTTCACAATCAGATCTGCACTTCTTATTTAAATCAGATCTGCACTTCTGATTCCCAAATTATCACCCCTCAAATGAAGTTCTCTTCTCCCTTTTATATCTCATGTTTGAGGGGGTCACAACTTTTCATTTTATGTCTTTTGACCATTCATTAACTTAATTAAATTATAATAATATTTAATTATATTCTTTAAAATTTTAATTTTTTTATTATTATTTATCATTAATTCTATTTCAAAGTGGGGACATTACACCGATATGGACTCCTCGCCAAATAGGAAAAAACAGTCGTTGTATACCAAAAAGTTGTGCATCTTATCTACTTCTTTGTGCACCTGCTTATTCCACCTTCTAGCTTCCAATGAAGGTTGAGCTCAATGTACATTATAGACACAAAAAACTCCTATGACTAAGCTCTACTAGAGCTAGATGAGATGGATGTGCCATGTATATGTGGACCGTAACTAGAGCCCACAATGCATGATGTTGTCATATCTACATGGCGTTCTATCAATTGCTTTTATGGCTGCCTATGCCCTAGCCCTCTCCATTTTTTTCCAATCCAATAGAGCAAGAAGTGTCAGCATCTCTCGTTTCACCTCATTTGAAGCCTCTGAACATGGATTGAAAGTACAATTAGGAATGCCTACAAGATGATATTTGAGGAAATTGATACCTCCACTAGGCTTCTTGGAGTACCAAGTACAAATATACCCACTACTAATCCCATTATGGCATGTTTCCAAGCAAGGTCACAATTTCCAAGGGGTTGAGCTCCAACAAGATGGTGGCCACTTGCTAAGTCTGAACCTAATGCAAAGCTAGATTCCATTGTATATTAACCTGCAACATTGGTAAAAACAAAAATTATTGTACTAAAAAAAAATACAGCAATTTGAACATGAATTTTTTTTATATGTAAAATTTAAATGCATTTGAAAAGCTGAAACGTAATACGGTAATAGTAATTGAATTAATGAATTTAACAAAATTAACATCTTTTTAACCCTGCTTTTATGTATATCTTTCGATCTTTTGGTTGTAATGGGTTGCAGGGGCCCATCAAAACCTGTTTTCCCTTATTCAAAAACATCTTTTTAACCCTTACACATAAACTCTATCTTTAGGAAAAAAATTTAAAAAAACTTCCAATAAATGTGTAAATGTAAACCATTTAAAGTTTAATCAACAAATAAATTTACATAAATTGAATCAATTCAATGCAATATAATATGTGAATTTTACATGCTTAAAAAATTTATACGACTCATAAATTTCCATGCTTGAAAAAGAGGAATATAAAATAATTAACTAACCTCGTGCAGATCAAAAACACCAAAAATTGTTCTTTAAATCCCCTAAAAAATCTTTCCAGTTTTCTCTACAATGCTCTAATGTTGTTGTGTCTTCAACATGGACAACTCGGACTTTTAAAGGCAAAAATCTTCATCTTTTCCACATTTTTCTGCATTTTTCACACGTTGCTAGCAAAATGCTAGTCAAGTCATCAAACTCACCAAGCACACACCCAACAACTCAACAAATTATGTGAAAATTTCAGCGAAAAAACTCAATGGCGAGTAATTGATGACTCGCCGAGTCTGTGAACTATGCTTTCAAATTATACATCACCTTATTAACCTAAATTAAGTATAACATACAGTTATTTACCTGAAGCACATGAATAAAAGCGTAGGCGCAATTTTTTAAATCAATTGATAAGTAACATATGGCTGTCAAAAGTAAGTGAAAAGAAAAGTGCATAGTTGTGTAAAATGTACTTGATATGGACATGGCTGAAATTGACAAATTCCCTTGCCATGAACAACCCTTTCAAGTTAGGACACACATAATTGTGACACAAACACATATGTTGTGTTAATTGATAGCCACCATGTTCTATTAAGGTGTGTTTTCTGTAATGCAATTAACCCCTCCAACCCCTTCTTTATTTCTCAATCTTGGTGTTGTTGGCCAAACTTTCTCGAGCAAAATTTGAGATTAAACAATTTGCATGTTATTTAGTACTTATGTTAATAGTCTATCCATATCTATCATCGATAAAAAGCATTGATACTTATTATGAATTGATGCCTCACACTACATCATATTTTCTTTCTAAGAAGTTTTTTATTCTACAAATCTTGGTTAGACCTGTTGTGACATTTTCACACATCATCCCATTGCAAATGGAGACCCCCTACTTTTTAGGCCTTTCTAGTCTTTTGGTTTTTTGTTGTTGGGTCTTTTCGCGGCAATCTCGTCAATCTCTCTCTAAGTTTGTGAGTGTTCGAGGGTCATTTGGAGTTAATCTGCTTTTCGTTTGAGCGAGTTTGGTGAAGTCTAGGGACTGTTTTGCCCTTTTTTGGGATTTCTACCTTTTGTTCTAGATTTTAGGGGTTTCTATTAGGGTTTTGGAAAAACTAAACATACGACTCGAATCAAGACCCTTCAAGGAACCTCCCAGTAAAATTTGAGCCAAAACGGAGCAACTTTCTATTTTTAGAAAGTTCCTAATTTTTAGAGATTTTGTCGAGTCCCGGAATGTCGTCATTTTGCCAAAAAAAAAACTTACTATTTTTAGTAATTTCTATTTTTAGTAAGTTTCTATTTATAGTAAGTCATTCTTGTATCCTGTCTAGGGGTCTAACGTTGAAACTTTAAGGGCATCTGTTTTTAGAAAGTTTGTTCTGTCAGGACCATTCGGGCAAAAGGTGACAAAGATCAAGCATTTACAACTATTTCTAATTCCGAAAAGTCAGAAAGCAAACAAAGAAAGCCAGAAGATGGTTGAGTGCTAGAAGCCCACTCCTGAAATGGAAAGCTTGGGAAAACTCTCTCTATCTGGAAAAATCATCCCAAATTCTTACAAGCGCCAAAATCAAGGAGGCATGGAGGATTCACAAATTTCATTGAATCCTCCACCAATGCAAAATTCCGCCCAAGATGAAGGACAAGTGCCAAAATCAAGGAGGCATGGAGGATTCACAAAATTCATTGAATCCTCCACCAATGCAAAATTCCGCCCAAGATGAAGGACAGGCGTGCCAAAAATCAAGGAGGCATGGAGGATTCACAAATTTCACTGAATCCTCTACCAATACAAAACTCTGCCCAAGATGAAGGACAGGCGCCAAAATCAAGGAGGCATGGAGGATTCACAATTAAATGAAATTCCTCCTCCACAGTGAAATTCCACCCAAACACTCAGCAGGGCGCCAAGATGGAGGGGTCATGGAGGATTCAACATTTGATGAAATTCCTCCTCCACGGTGAAATTCCGCCCAAGGCATGGTGAAGGCACCAAAACAAGGAAGTGATGGAAGATTCCAAACAAAGTGTGAATTCCTTTGCACATGGAAGGGCGCCAAAGTGGATGATGCATGGAAAAATGTTGAAGTTAAGAATTCCTTGCCTTAGGGAGAATTGCGCCTATGGAAGGTACCAAGGCGCCAAAACTTGATGGTCATGGAAAGCTTCAACAAAGTCACAAAATTCCTTACCAGTGCGGAATCATTGCCCAAGTCCAAAGGCAAGTCCAAAGGCAGGTGCCTAAGTTCAGGGATCAAGGATGAATGCTTCAAAATGAGATTTCCTCCATCAAGGTCAAAATTCCATGCCCAGTCAAGAAGTTGAAGAGAAATTTTCTGAGGCATGGAAATAATGAAATTTCTTCACCAAGCTGGACTCCACGTTCAAGTCAAAGAATGAAGAGAAATTGTCTAAGGCATGAAAATCCAAGGGTTAAGAAGAATAAAAAGCAAAAATCCCCTTGAGAAAATTTTTTAAATTTCCATTGTTTAGACACCAAATCTTATCAAAATCTGAAATTTTTTGCAGATTTGGACTCGTGGGAGAATTCTCTCTCCTGGACCTAAGTCCTAAATTTTAGGAAATTTCCTAAAAAATAGGAGATGTGAAAATTGGTCGAAAAACTCCCTGCAAACATGATGAATTCAAAGAGCACAAAAATTCCTTCCCTCGGGAACAATTGCACCCAAGAAGAAGAAATTCCAAGAAAGTGAAAAAATTGACTAAGTGATGGAAATTTCTTCCTTCACAACAAAATTCTTGGAAAAGGTGAGAATTTGGCTAAGTGTTGGAAATTCCTTCCTTCACGACAGAATTCTTGGAAAAGGTGAAAAATTGGCTAAGGCATGAAGAATTTCCTTCCTTAGGGATAAGGAACAAATTTCTTTCCAAAGGAGAATTCCTTCACAACGTGAATTCCACGTCGGGATGAATTGAAGGTGGAAAAACAATTTCTTGGCAAGGAAAGAATCAGGGATGAACTGAACAAGAAATTTCCCCCAAGAAAAGTTTTTAAAAATCCATTCTCGTGCATCAAATCACATCCAAATTTCAAAAAATTTACAGATTTGGATTCGTATGAGAATTTCTCTCCTAGACTGTGGAACCCTAATTTGGAAATTTTCCTAAAAAATAGGGAATGTGCAGAATTGATGAAAAACCTTCTTCAAGCAAGGAAAGTTGAGATTTCAAGAAAATTCTTCCTGAATCGAATTATCCCTCTCCAACAATTCTGGATGTCCAAGAGCGGATATACGACGACGGGGTCCACTTGCATGGCAAGGATCTAATGAACATGTGGAAGTAGTGGCGCATTCATTACTGGAATATTTATGGCAGATTCCTTTTACATGCAGCCGCCGCATGTGGAAATGATGAAGCATTTATGGCATCATGGGTGATCTTTGCATGAGGGTACATTCATTGCATAGTGGGCACTTTTTAAATGTAATGGTTAATTAATGCTTTATGGGTGCCATTTTTGGCAGGATTGTAATTAATTGTATATGGGCTTTATGGGTGTTAAATGTTGATTCCCACCTTGTTGCATCTTGAGTGGAGAATCTTTTAGTGAAAACCCTAATTAGGGTTTTGCATGTAATCATGGCATGAGGCCTATATAAAGGAGTGACCCCCCTCATTTGTAAAGGTGGGAGACTTGTATGAAATTTGTTGCGATAAGTTTTGAGATAATAACAATGAAACATTGTTCTCTGATGGTGTCCACTTAAGTTATTTTTGCAAAGCTTGCATGATTTCACCTTCCTCACTTAGATTAGAAATAGTAAAGTGCTTTGATTTCAATGGAGAATGTAATGGTGTCTGATGAATTTCCATGGTTCATACTTTTTGCATCTTGCTGATTGTAAGTTGCAGTGTAAAGTTAGTCTGAGCCCCCTAAATTTGTGCTAAGTTCAATTGTGGATAGTCGTTTGGATTGCGTCGTTTTTGGGTATTCAAATGTACTTTCTCGATTTGAAAATCCTCTAGCATCCCCAGAAGATTGCACCGGTTCTTGCGGAGGTGTAGTTGACCTTGGCAAAGCAAAGCTTGGTTTATTTGGAATTTGTCCACCAAAGCACTATTCATTGTTATCACTACCCTTAGGAGTAGATTTAGATCCTTCTAAAGCCTTTCCCTTTTAATTTCAGTTCATTTTAGTCCATTCGAAGCAGCAACATCGCAAAATTGCCATATCCGACGATAGAGTTCCAGCCACAACAAAAAGTGAAAGAATGATGCAAACGTAAGTCCCCTTGGATTACCAGCAATCACATCAGCCAACTGAGTCATGTCCGTAGCATAAATGAACCTTGGAGTCGATTGTTTGAACTTCTTGCAATCTTAGCATGTAATCGCACTTTGATCATTAGAGAGTGAAGTGACTGTTAGGCAACTTTATTCTGTGATCGACGTAGTCATAAAAAACACGCCAACGGAATTGGCGCTAGAAGGAGGGCTGATCACGATGAATACCTGAACAGCTGAACTCCAAGTCATATCAATTCATATTTGCAAGGAGTAATCTTAAGGACTTTTTTCACCCTCCTCCCGCAACCAACAGAATTGACGCTAGAAGGAGGGCCCCCTACTTTTTGCTTGCTAGGTTAGTTTTCTTTGCTTTGTTGTCTGGTCTTCGCTATTAGCCTTTGCATTGGAGAGTTGTCAGGGAGATCATTGGGATAGCAAGGTCTGCTTGAGTTGAGGTGGGTCAGTAGGTGGTCCAAGTTAGGGTCTCTTTGAAGGTCTTCTCTAGGTCAAGCTTTGCTCTTGTTTTTAGGTTAAGTCTTGATTGAGTTTGAGCAAGTCCTTATAACTTGCTAGGAGTCTTGCCTTTTGAGAACTATGTCTCTGAGTTAAGGAAGTGAATGAAGGTTTGTGAGTGAGTATCATCAAGGATTTTCCCTTTAAGGGTTTGAGATTGGTTCAGTTGATGAATAATGAAGTTCTAGGCATTGATTGATCTGATACTGACCCATTTTGCCCTTAGAAATGCCTAACAACCAAGTCTACATTTGAAAATTTGGAGAAAGGTCAAGAATTTGAGCATTTTAGTAAATTTCGCTCCTAACCCTTCCAAAGGGTCCAGAGCGAATTTCCTTAGACTCCTCTCTTGCTCCCAGTCTAGACCTCAAAGCTTGCTCCTACGTCTTGATTGTGTGAGGAATGACCTATTTTTGCCTTGTGAACAAGTTAGAGCGAGAGGGGGAAATGAGAAAATTGAGCCTAAAACATGAATTTCGCTACTGACCCTTCCAAAGGGTCCAGAGCGAAATTCCTAGATAGTTCCTGTCCTTCCAAAGGTACCTAAGCGAAATTGTTAAAATGCAATTTTCATTCAACGTTTTGGCTAGGCACTTCCTTAAGGTCGTTTGTTGGTATATCCTAAGGTGAGAACAATGTGAGTGATATTTAAGGCTAATTTCTCAATTTCGCTCTTGACCCTTCCAAAGGGTCCAAAGCGAATTTCCTTGGATCTCCCCAAATTTGCATCAAGCTTAGGCTCCATGGCATTAATTGAGGTTAACTGAACTTGGAGGCGCCCTTAGACATGCATTTGAGTAGGTCCTAGTCACTAAACGTTATGAATTTGAGCAATAAGGAAGAATTTCGCTCCTAACCCTTCCAAAGGGTCCAAAGCGAATTTCCTTGGATCTCTCTTCTTGGTCCTAATTTGCAGTATAAACCTTGTCCCTAGGGCGTTATTGAGAGAGTATTGATGTGTGCAATAAAGTCAAGTGATGAGAAGGTCAATAATTTGGGCATAATCACAAATTTTTGCTCCTAACCCTTCCAAAGGGTCCAGAGCGAAATTCCCTAAATAACCTAAATCCTCACTAGAAGCTTTGAATGGCGGACATACATGGCAAGGAAGGGATTCAAAAAAAGACAACTCTAAAGCAAGCTAAGTGAAAAAGGATGAGAATTGAGCCAAAAAGAGAATTTCGCTCCTGACCCTTCCAGAGCGAATTTCTCCATGAAGCATTATACCTTGCTCCAACCTACGAACTAACTCATTCCCAAGCATTTTTTGAAGGCAAAAGACTTGTTTTTTATGATTAAAGGATGAGAAATGGAGTTTTGTGAAGGAAAATCAAGTAAAACATGAATTTCGCTCCTAGGATAACTTATTTCCTCACCAAAACTTTGAAATAGACACACCACTGTGAGAGCAAGTTAGCTTAAATATGATAAGATAAAGGGGAATGGGCAAGTCCAAGGCAAGTTGGATGTGGATTGAGCCTTAAAATGTCAATTCCGCTCCTGACCCTTCCAAAAGGTCCAAAGCGAAATTTCTAGATGGGATCTCAATTTCACCTAGTGCACTAAGGCAACCTTATTTTGATGACAAATTGACTTGATCATGGTAAGAGGAGGTTTGATAAGACAAGTTTAAGGTGATTTAGGAGAAAAGGAAGTGTAAAATGAGCCTAAGGAAGAATTTCGCTCCTGACCCTTCCAAAGGATCTAGAGCGAAATTTCATAAACCTCTTTTTTATTCCTTGTTTGAAGACCAAGTTTTTGTTCCTAGGACATGGTTGAGGGAGAATTGACGTGTACTTGCCTTGAGAAGTGATTTGGAGCAAAAGAAATGATAAAATTGAGACTTAATCACAAATTTCGCTCCTGACCCTCTCAAAGGGTCCAAAGCGAAATCCTTAGGACTCCATATTTTCACCTTGTTTCGAGCTAGGATGGAGGCTAGTTGCATAATCATGATGGAAGGAGGTTTGACAAGTCAAGATCAAGGCATAATGATGATGAATGGAAGATGAATGGTGTCAAAAAGCAAATTTTGCTCCTAACCCTTCCAAAGGGTCTAGAGCGAAATTCCTAGAAGGTCTAATATTTTGCCTAGGTCCTTGAGCAAAACCTATCTCTAAGCAATTTTGAAGGCAAGTGACTTGTAGGAAAATGAAGTTTCATGAAGGAAAATCAAACAAAATGTTAATTTCGCTCCTGACCCTTCCAGAGGGTCCTGAGCGAATTTTATTATAGGGCCTATCCTTGAAGAGGATCCAAAGCAAAATTAATCCTAATGCCTTATTTAGGATGATTTAAGGTAAGAAATGCTATGTTAGAATGTATATCATGTGTACTTGACACCATCCTAGTTTGTTTTGCAAATCAACAAAATCGAACTAGAAGGAAGAACAGACAAGGAGGACCTATTCAAGTTTCATCATCACTAAGGACGCCTTGGATGCATGAGAAGGTACTCAAGGTGCTACTAAATTGAAGGACTTTGAATGATCAACAATTGCAAGCAATGTGTTGGAACTATCCTCAAAGAGATCACAGGATGACAGAGAAGAAGGATCTTACAAACATTTCAAGGTGATATGAGCTACCAAAGGAGGAGTGACTTGACCGAGAAGTAGGCTTCATCAAACACATGGGAGTCAAGGAGGTACATCATTCATCGAGTACATTGAGGACAAAGGGAGATCAACCAAGGTCAGTGCAAGGGTATGTTGAAGAAGCAGATAGTTTCAAAAGAATTAATCAAAGTTAGCTTCTCAACATCACCAAATTGAGTATCAAAAGAGATACGAGCAAGTACCAAACAAGGTGGCATCCCAATCACTATTCCTCCAGTCAAATAGCTCCACCTCAACATGTCCAGATTCAATGTACCTGACTCACCAGTGATGACACAAACTTCGAGGCATCGACCCCTGCTTCCTATTGGTTCTCAAATTTTGAATGTAATTTTATCATTGGCTAAAGGAGTTTGTTATAACAAACCCTAACTAGGATTTCCATCTTGTAATCCTAGCCATTGATTGTAAATCAATTAGAGCCATTGAATTGTAAAGAGCTCTCTATATAAAGCTCTGGCTCTTCATTTGTGAAAAAAAATAGTTGGTTAATTTAATAGCTAAGAGTTAGTAGCTAGAATAGTGAATAGAATAGCAATTAGATTAGATTAGGAAGAGAAGGCAAGGAATTGTTGCCTTGATTGTAAATGAACTCCATTTTTCATTGAAGTTATGGTGAAGTGTGTTGTTCCTTTGCAATATGCATGGTCTCTTGTTGAATCTTCATTCTTAGATGGTAAATAATTAGATTGAATGAAAGAAGTTACTGAATGCACTCGCGTGGAATTTGCCTAGTCCAAACCACTAGCCTCTTGTTGATCGTAAGTGCACCCTGCGTGGTCAACTGGCATAGGATGAGCTTAATCTCAAGTCATCAAGTGTCTATTGTTCATGCATTAACTTGAATGACGATCAGTGTTTGACAGTAATGATTTGAACATCTTTAGAACTACCTTGGAAGATCGCACTGAGCTAGTGTTGAATTGTTCAACCTGATGGTGAGACCCAACCCAGAAGGACTCCAACTAGTCATTCATTCATACATCTTCTCGCATTCTAGGTCTTAAAGTAGACTTTCTGAGCCTTTCACCCTTTGCTATTTTTTTATTATCCCGATGAGTAGATAGGACTTGAGTTCCAGCAAATCAGACGCTCAGGCGTTCGAATGTAAGTCCCCTTGTGATTCCAGCATAATCACATCAAACCAAATTGAGCTTATCCACACATAGAAACCCTACATACCTGTTGTGACCTTTTTTCACACATCGCCCCATTGCAAATGGGAACCCTCTCTTTTCCTGCTTTCTAGGGTTTTGTTAGTGTCCTATGACCTTTTGTTGCAGTTTCACCAAGCCTTGTCCAATTCAAAGCATTTCAGACCCTGACGATTGAAAGTTAGTTTTTGCAAGTTATGTGATTCTGAAATGCGAACACCACCAGAGTGCTTAGAGAGGCCAAAGGACGAAGATCGCAATTGATTTGGATGAATTTAGACAACTTTCTATTTAGAAAGTTTGCTTTTTTGCTTTTTCCTATTTTTTAGGAAGTTTTGTTTTTGGCATTTTCAGCCCGATCCCTGGTATGGCTATTTTTAGAAAGTTTTTCCTACTTTTTAGAGATCCCTGCTTTTTGCTTTTTCGGGATGCGAACCTAGGGTTTACACTTGCACCACTGACCAGCTTCGACCAAAACTCGAAAATTCCAAGTTTTGACCTAAAACAGCTAAATCCCTAGATTTTAGGGATCATATTGCTTCAGATGATCTACCTAGGCATGGATTTGAAATTTCAAGTTAATTTGGTTAAATTTGATTAAGATGTGAAATTTTGAAATTTTTCTAAGAATTTTTCTAAGTCTAGCTAACAAGGGTTTTTGCAGGTTCAAATGATGTCATGATGTGGGAGGCCATGAAGAGAAGACCCTCCTAAAGTCTGCCATGTGTTGAAGAGGCCATGATGGCCAACACTCCAAAGTCCGCCATTGTCATGAAGAAGCTTTGAGGATGGTCTTCAAAGTCCGCCATTCATGTTGGGAAGGCTATGAGGAGCCTTGCTAGAAGTCCGCCCATGAGGGAGCACCTTCCAAAGTCCGCCATGTGTGTGTGGGGTACTTGGGGAGACACCACCAAAGTACGCCATGCCTTGAGCCCCCTCAAAACTCCGCCCAAGGTCTTCAAATGGTGGAGAAGCCACCAAAGTCCGCCCAAGAGCACCTTCCAAAGTCCGCCATGCAACTTGGGGAGCCCAAAGGAGATGCCATAGAAGTCCGCCCAAGGTAGGAGTCTCTAAAGTCCGCCATAGGTCAAGAAGGCCAAGGAAAGGGGTTATCAAAACTCCGACATGCTTTGAAGCCTTGGTGGCCAACACCTAAAACTCCGCCCTATCCTAGCTCCTTGATGACCTTCCTAAACTCCGCCTTGGTTGAGGTCTCTCCAAACTCCGCCCTATGTTGAGAGATGCCTAAAGTCTGCCTTGGAAAGGTCATCTCAAACTCCACCCTCCTTGATGTCTCATGAAAGTCCGCCATGCTTGAGGAGGTAATCCAAAGTTCGCCATGAAGGAATGCCCTCCAAAGTCCGCCATGTGGGAGCCTTGTCAAAACTCTGCCATGTATAGGTTAAGTTTGGAAGCCCATGAGGAGAGGTCTTAGAAGTCCGCCATGAAGGGGTATAGCCTAAATCCCGCCATGTAGAGGAGTCTCCAAAGTCCGCCATAGGTCAAGAAGACTAAGGAGAGGGAGCCCAAAACTCCGCCCTCCTTGGTGCCACCACTAAAGTCCGCCCTACCCTAGCAAAATGATGGTGATCTCAGGGAAGTCCGCCCATGTTGGAGAAGTCTTCAAACTCCGACCAAGATGCTAAGTCATGGAAGAAGAGCCATATGAAAAGTCTGCCCTCTAGGGACCTTCTAGAAGTCTGCCATGCTGGTTGAAGACCAGCAAAAGTCCGCCATGTCTTGGGAAGATGTCCTCAAACTCCGCCTTGACTTAACCATGACTAAGCTAGAGGAATGTCCAAAGTCCGCTATGCTTGAAGGAGAAGTCTTCAAACTCCGCCCAAGATGCTAAGTATGATGTTGAAGAGCCTTCTCAAACTCCGCCATGCCTTGGAGAGGTAAGGAAAGT
Organism: Cryptomeria japonica; assembly: GCF_030272615.1. Taxonomy (NCBI): domain Eukaryota; kingdom Viridiplantae; phylum Streptophyta; class Pinopsida; order Cupressales; family Cupressaceae; genus Cryptomeria; species Cryptomeria japonica. The sequence goes on from NC_081413.1 coordinate 165,755,625, forward strand.
CCGCCCAAGTTTGAGGAAGATGAAGGTAAGCCTCCAAAAGTCCGCCTACACATGAAAGTCAAGAAAAATCAATAAAAATGCAAGTGATGTCATGAAAATCCTTCAAGATTTCGAACTTAGAAGCCAAAATGGAAAGTTTTTCAGAAAGAGAATATTGGAAGATTAATAATTATGTCAACTTATAAGCCAAATTGGAAACGTTTGGAAGATATTTTCTTAGAATTGGGAAACATGACAACACTTTACTAAAGAATGAAGTTAAAATTGGAAACATGAGTTGGAAGATTTTAAGGGTTTCTGATAGAGGATTTAACTTTATTAACAAATACTTCGTTGTAAACTTCATTTCTACACCAAGAAGTTTGAAAATATTAAGGAGAGCATAGTAAAATACTTTCAGTTTGGAGTTCATCTGGAGAAAGTTTTGGATATTGCTAGAAGTTGGATAAACTTTTTTGACAAAAGTTTCACAGATTTTTGGAGAAAGACAACCAGTATAAGGAAGAATTATTGAATCTCTGCTGAATTTTTGAGTATTTTTGAGAAATTTCCAGCCTTACTTCCGTTTATTCGCAGGTGAAATTAAATTCATGATGCAGATTTATGTATTTTCTGAGTTTTTTCCAGAGTTTGAGAAATGATTTTTAGTGAATTTGTTCGAATTTCTAAGGGAGGAAAATCATTTTTTTTTGGCTAAGTATAAGAAATTTTCAGAGTTATAACACTTGGTGTTGGATTGTGATCACAGTTATCTTGAAGGTTGGAGAAATTACATGTGAAAATCCCATTCTCGTGGCTAAGTATGAAAATGAAATAAAATCTCCAAACACCTAGCCGTTCGCAGCCTCGATTTTCTTTAATCCAAGATAGATTTCTAACTTACTTTCCTTTGGTTTTACAGGTCACAGGAGGAAACAAAGGTAGGATCATCATAGAGATCGCAGCTGAAGTTTCAAGCCAAACGAAAGATTAAGGACAAGTTCACAGGCAAGGTTCATCCGGGCGTGAAGATAGCCAAAATTTGGCTAAGTATGGGAAATGTTTCACAAAGAAAATTCCAATTTCCTCAATTATGATAAAGGCATGGAGAAATTCTTCTCCAAATTTCAGGATATTGAGAGGGAGGGCATGATCATAGGGAACATCTAACATAGCTTGATCCCATCATTTCATATTTGCAAGAGGTTATCTAGAGCTTTTACCCTCCTCTCGTGCAACATAAATTGGCAGCTAAAGGCAGGATCGTCACAGATAACACAAATGGAGTTTCAAGCCAAATTCAGAATTGAAGACAGGACCACGAGCAAGGTTCGTCCGAGCATAGAGAGGGCCAAAATTTGGCTAAGTATGAGAAATACTTCGCGAAGAGATGTCTTCTCCAAATTTGAGGCACTTGAAAGAATCTCAAGGCATCAAGAGAGAAAAGTTCTCAGACTTGGTGAAAATATGGAAAAGTTAAATAAATTTCCAACTTCTTGAAGGATTTCATCTCCTGAAGGAATTAAAAAAAGACAAGCTCCCAAGCAGAATCAAATGGCGACAAGAAGGAATCAAATTTCCATACATAGACGATTTCTTGACACAAATTGGAGAATTCAAGGAAGACATCCAACACATTGAGGTGGTGCCTCATCATCTTCCAACCAATCAGATCGCTCCAAGTCAGCATGTCCAGGTTCAATGAGCCTGACTTATCCAGAAGCTACTAGAAGGGCACACTTCACAATGCAACAACCTTCTATTTTCATTGATGGTTCATATTTAGCAAGAAAGACAAGTGTCCCAAATGTAATTTTCTCATTGGTCGAGGGTAGTTAGTTTTGGGAAACCCTAATTAGGGTTTGTAGCTTTCAATCTGGGCCCTTGATCGCTGTTTGATCTCGGTCATTCGTTTATTTTTGAGAAACTATATAAGGCTACCTCCTCTCATTTGGAGAGTGTGAGGTTTTTGATGTATTGATGCTTAAGGTCATTTGCAGATAATATATTTGCATGGTTTCAATTGCCTCAACACTTAGTTAGAATTAATTTAGATTTGCTTTCATTGTGTTAATTTGAATGAAGAATTTGATAAGTGTCAATTGATGGTGTATCTCCGCTCATACTTTTGGTAAATGGATGATTTTCACTCTACCGTGCAAAGTTAGTCTGAGCCCATCCCTGGTGCATCCCAACATCTCGATCATAAGCACAACCCATTGAAGATTGCACCGGCCTTGTGTAGTTGTCCCTAGTGTGGCGAAGCAAGGTTTGGTTTCTCAAGAGCACCCAGTTGATACCATCTCCAGAATTCGTAGGATTAGATTAGCCTTCTCAAACCCTATCCTTTTTTCCCTTTCTTTTGAAAGTCTAAATCCTAGAAAATCAAAAAAAAAAAAAAAAAAGAGCCTAAAATTGCTATATCCATCTAAGTCCAGCAGTTCAAGACAGTTGTTAAACGTAAGTCCCCCTTGAGATTTTCAGAATACACTACCCAAGAAGCTATTCCACTAAAGTCGCTTGTTCGCACATATAGACCTTGGAATCAGTAGTGATTTTTCAGGAGAGGATAGAATACCTTCGGGTATCCTATCCTAATGTTTGGTAGATGACAAAACAGACACCAACAATACCAAAACCTTGGAGTTGCCTCGATTGATCCTTAGGCGAAATCTTCAGCATTCGGGGAAACTTTGTTCAAAAGAGGATAAGATACCTTGGTATTTTATTCTGTGTTCGCATGTGCATAAAAAAAACATAGATGGGATAATAAGATTGTTGGCATTTGGTTTTGTCATTGATGTCTTCCACATTGTTACCATGTTTTTCCACATTGTCATCATCGAATGTCAGATAATCTGCATTGATTATGCATATGTCAGCATAGAATTTTAGCATATGTATCAAGACAGAATATAAAGGTGTGCAGATAGTTCTATTATTTTACCAGCCTTTACTTCTATGTTTTACAGTTTGTGCCAGCCGTAAGAAGCATCTTGGTTTTCTGAAGAATATCTTTCTTTGTCTCGCCTTCTACTCAACATTATTATCTGAAACGATATCTGAAAACAAAACTCTTACAAGCACCCGTATATCATGTGTGTTTGATAAAAATGGTAGTTTTTTTATTAGTTGTTTTGGTTACAAATTGGTTGTAATCTCCAAACAAATAATCATTTGTTATCAACTTATGTGGCGCTGCAATGCAATACATATTACACATCTTTGTTTGTCATCGTATTTGCTTAAGGTTTGGTTTGGTTGGTTATATGGAAGTTTTGTTAGTTGGGGTAAAAACCTTCTAACTGTTTTCAGTTAGTTGCTCTTATCAGTTGGGAAAGAAGTATTTTATTTATTGACATTTGGAGTGAACATAATGGGGGTTGTTGGAGTCGAAACACAAAGAACACTTCATATTCATTATGTCTTAAAAGAATTGTTGCGTAGTAAGAAATATTGATGAACAGTGATTCGCTGAGATGTAATGTTGAAAAGTATGTTCACTGAGATATAATGATGAACAGTGTGTTTGCTGAAGATTTATGACAGTTTTCAGAAAAAGGGTGAAGGAACCTTTCATAGTCAGATGTAACGGTGAAGATAATTTTGTTTCAATCTTTTATAGCAGTATTCTTGCTTATATCGTTCCAAAAACAATTTCAAGGCTGCTGATATTCTAAGACTGCTGATAAGTTTTGTTGCAAACTTTGACTATACAAGAATATTTTTCAGAGGTGTATGTATGTGTTAGACTTATTGCTGTGTCAATCTATGAAGTGATAAGTACTTGTTTGTGCCATTCAAGAAATAATCTTTTAGTTGGATTCTTGTTGATAACAGTGGTTTTGAAGAACTTGTTCAGGGTTGATGTCACTATCTTGTTCTTTTGATATTTAATGGTCTGAAGTTATATTACAGTGATATATCTTTTGCAGATTGAACTCAGAGTTTTTTTTGAAGGGTCCCACAGAAATATAGTTCAAATCATTTGCCTTCCTTCATCATTCTGTACAAGAGCAAAGTATTGTATGATCAGATTTCTTTCAGTCCTTGTACATGCTAGTGATTATGTAATGATAGTTGACTGTATTGTGTTGTTGTGATTATTTTGGAGTCGGTATCTGAGATTTCTGAGTTGGTGCTCATTTGTATATGAGTCGGTTGGTGCACTTAAAGATTGTAATTGATTTTAACTGCGAGGCTGGATTAGGACTGTAGATCCTAGCAGCATTACTCACCGTGGTTTTTCCCATCTTGGGTTTCCACGTCAAATCTTGTGCAATTGTTCCATGTGTGATTGCTTTGCCATTGTTATTTCAGTTTCAGTTTAAAAGCAATTTTACAAAAGGATTTAATAGACTAAAAAGTTTTAAGATTCATTTACTACTGATTCACACCCCGCCCCCTCTCAATAGTAAACTTGTTACTTATCAGTCAATATGCAAAGAATCCTAACCTTATTATGCATTATTGTGAAAAGAAATGCATTGTGACAGATGCCAAGCAAGGAAAAAGGGTTGCTCTAATCATTGGGCAAGGTGGACCATTTAGGGTCATGTCAAAGTCAATTTGAATGAATCAATAATTAAAGAAAAAGGTAGCACCTTGAGACGAGTTATGGAAATATCAACCTCCAACATTTAATCAAAACTGAGAAAAACTAGCATAGTTCACTGTTTGCCAACTATCAAAAATAAAGGATTTGTGTGCTCGATATTTAGCTACCAAGCAGAAACAAAAGTAGTTTCCTACTAAAGGATTATGCATAGCATGCAAAGGAGGCTAAATTTTGATTCAGACTTGGAAAAGATTTGCAAATTGGAAAACCATGAAAAAAGGGATTCTTTAAGGATTTAAAGCTTTTACAATGCACCCTTACATAATTAACTTTAAAGAAATAATAAGCTTATCAATTAGAAGCTACTTTGATAACATGCAAGCAAATATCAATCAAATGAGTACAAAAGTAGATTTGCGTTGAAGAAAGCAACATACACACACACATACACACACACATACACACATGCATACATACACACATACATATATATATATATATATATATATATATACAAACAAGACTCAAACTCGGCTTGGACTCGGCAAGCTGATTTTTGGCTCGGACTCGAACTCGGCACCCAAACTCGGCCAAGACTCGACAAATTGAAAACCCCAAGAAATTCAAAGATTTTTAATGATTTTAAACTTGCTTCATGTATTTTTTACTAAATAAACCTCAAAAGACACAATAATCTCATCAAATAGAAGCTACGTTGAACACATACACAAGTTTACATCTATAGCATCAAAAACAAAAATCACAACATGAAATCATTAACTACAATAGAGAGGAGCTTGTATCACTCAACCCTTATCACTAGCTTTATGTGAGGTCTTGTGCTTGTATCTTACACAACCCAACAAATGTTGCTACAGCCATAGAAGCATTAATTAGGATAGGGATTCACTTGGTAAACCAAAACTATAAATATATGCAAATTACTTGGGATTTTAAAAATTCTCATTTTTCGCATCCAGCATGACCCAAAGAGATTTTTGCTTTTTTCTTTTATAACTAGAACAGGGGTTTGGGACAACATTGCCCCTCATGAGAATCTAGAGTGTGCACACCTAGCTGGATCATGGTTAGCACCCCTCACAAGGTCTGGAGGGTCTGGGGACAATGCTGCTGGTAGGTTCCTTGTTGCAATACAAAGCTGGGTTGAGGGCAAAACCACCACCACCAACCTCAAACCAAAGTCTTTGAGACCACACAGACCTTCATCGCATATGCCATTTTTCATAATTTTATCACTTCTATGTTCTAACCAATGCCCCTAGGTCCTCCAAACCATTCAAAAAATGCAAGTGTTGAAGCAATAGAGTAGTAATTAGGACCTAACCATGTTTCCTGGTTTTTGTTTCAAAGGAATGTATTTTTAGCTTCAATTCCTTTTTTTCCTCCTTGCTTGTGCTAGCAAATCAAATGAATATCATTCTCAGGCATTAATGATCATTTTACGTGTTTTAGGTTTAAGTGTTTTGATTTTCTTTTTCTTTCTTTTTTTTTGTGTAATTTTACAATTAATTGCCATGGCCAATTTTTCCAAATGAGGCTCACAAGTTATGCAAATCCCAAGTCTAGACCTTCATCGCATATGCCATTTTTCATAATTTTATCACTTCTAAGTTCTAATCAATACCCCTAGGTCCTCCAAACCATTCAAAAAATGCAAGTGTTGAAGCAATAGAGTAGTAATTAGGACCTATCCATGTTTCCTGGTTTTTGTTTCAAAGGAATGTATTTTTAGCTTCAATTCCTTTTTTTTCCTCCTTGCTTGTGCTAGCAAATCAAATGAATATCATTCTCAGGCATTAATGATCATTTTACGTGTTTTGGGTTTAAGTGTTTTGATTTTCTTTTTCTTTCTTTTTTTGGTGTAATTTTACAGTTAATTGCCATGGCCAAATTTTCCAAATGAGGCTCACAAGTTATGCAAATCCCAAGTCCCTACACCTTAGCTTTATCTACCTGCCTAGAAACTTGCCCTATTTATGCAAATCCCAAGTCTCTACACCTTAGCTTTATCTACCTGCCTAGAAACTTGCCCTATGGTATGAACCATCCTTGTAATCATCAAAGATCCTTGAAAGTTATTTTCTTTTCTTGGTTCATTATTTCTCCAAGAAAACGAGGGATTACTTTCTAAAAAACAACTTTGACTAATGTGGTTCCTTTGTAAAGTTCAAAACATTAGTTAAAACTCAAACAAGTAGACCTATCAGAACCTTGCAATCCAATAATCGGGCCGAGTTAACTTTAATGCATTTCCAGACTACTATAAGAAAGAAATCATCCAATACTAGGTTATAGCGATGTACGCCCTTCAACAACATAAAATGTTTTGGATGCAAAACAAGAGAATTGTTGAGATGGTTTAGTGTATGATTCACAACAAAGATATGTAGTATATATACTAAGGTGACACAATGCATATGCAATTTGTTTTCTAAAAACCTCACATGCAAAGCCTTGCTAGGTATTACACTTGAAAAATCTTGGTGCAGATTGAAACCTAATGTAACACATTTTCATGTTTTTAATTCCACGAATATATATGTATATAATTTTCTAGCTATAGTAATCTAAACCATAGACTAATTGATATTTCTGCTAACAATAACCCACAAAACCTTTGAGATACTCTCCTGGAGATCATCACCTACAGATATCCTTATTGTCAACACTTCTAACACCCTCATACACTATTAATTCACCTCTAAATGGAAGAGATTATAGTCATAGACGTTCATTTACTATGCCAACATGAAGATAAAACACAAAACAAAGATAAAAACAAGCATAAAGAACTTTAACAATGACTATATCCTTGAGAAAAACTTAAAGTGTGAAAACTGCAACAAGAGCCTGCAAATTATCTCTACAATCATAGTCAAGTACAAATGTGATATAATACCTCTGCAGCTTTTTGCAATCTAGACATTGTCACAAGTTCACTCCTTACATCTGCAACACACCTTTGCAACTCAAAATCACTGATCTTACAGTTCCAATCACCAAATGAGCTTGATAATGAAGGAAACAATGAGACCCTTCTAAGTTAGTCTATAAACATTATATGGCATTCCTCTATCCTTCCATAGCGCCAAAATGAAAGAACAAACATCAAAAGAGGTAATTCAAATGACAAAACCCTTCATATTCCATGTTCTCTTTTCATAGTGAAAAATTGTTGGTTCCAATGAAGAGCTACTGTTTGACAAATGGCCACAGTCTATGGAAAATCTTCAAAAAATCTCAACTATACCCAGTTTTTTCCCCAAAAATCTCATCTTTTAAAAAAAACATTTACTGTGATTTACAAAAAAAAAATCACTTTTAAATCATGTAAAAACCACATTTACATACATCTAAAACCTTAATCAATCTCCCACCAACCTGTGAAACCCTTGAAATCTACGAAATGGCAAAATATTTTATTAATAATGCAGTCGTACAATATTTTTAGGGCAAGACTACTAACAAGAGCTTGCCAAGATGTACATAGAAGGCAAAACTACTTGCAAGTTCGCAAGGAGTAGGGAGGTGGTGCATTTGAGTCGAAGAAACACAATTTTTTGTTGCAACACTGCTGCAAATACATTCTATAACTTCACACCATATAAATAGTACTTACACAAATTCAACCAGCGCAAACAAATAGATGAATTTAAATAAAATTTTCAATGTGCACATCACGCGATCTTTCAACTTAAATAAAATAGATTTAATGTTTTTTATCTTGTTAATTTTGTGTCTACTTTATCATGTTTTTAATTTTATGATTTATCTATATTCAGATGCTAGGATTTATGTCAATATCGTCAATCGGCTGTCACAAATGGTTTAATTTTGTCTCCTTATCTACAAGGATTTTTCATTTTAAATTAACAAGATAAAAATGGTTAAATCTATTTTATTTTGGTGGAGCTTTGGTCCAAAGAGATACTGTTATGACAGGCGAATGGTCTATATTCTAAGGTTATATTTTAGCTCACTATGTCTAATTCAGATTTATGTTTACTTTATCATGGTTTAATTTTGTCTACTTATTTTGATTTTCTGCAAAACTAAGTTATCTATTAGCAAGATTGGTTGGTTATTTGGTCCAAACAAAATTTGACAGGCTTATGTTTTTCTACAGTAGTAGCCTTGTAAACTAGTTCTCTGGAAAGAAATATTCTGTATTCTTGGCTAAATGGCTTGAATTTAAGGCTAATTTAGGCTTTCTGTCATTCATTGCTTTGCTTGATGAATATGACAAGGCTATAGTTTCAATTTTTACAGTCTCATTACTAGAAGTGAAGAGGTAATGTTAAGTGTACTTAAATTGCTAGTTCCTACAAAAATGTTCATTTTGCTCTCACTTCTAATTCAAAGTGCCTGAACTACAGTAGTGTATAGAAGCTAAAGACAAATCTACACGGGAGGCTACCACACAAGTTGAATTAGCAAAGTTGCCTCCAAGTGGAATGCCCATTGCCTGCAAATGGATGTACATAATCAAGTGCAAAGCCAGCAATAATTTGGACAAGTACATACAGTATCTAGTTGTGAAAGGCTAATAGCAACAAGACGAGCTAGACTATGAAGAGACTTTGCTCCTACAATGAATATGGTCACATTTTTGTTGCTTTTTAGTTTTTTTCATAGCAGACCAATTTGGTTGGAAGTTGTGTCAAATGGATATCAAGAGTGTTTTCTTGTACAATGATTTGGACAAAGAGGTTTAAATGGTTCAGGCTTAAGCATATCAAGTATGATAATAACATTTGCAATCTTCTTGAGTATATACAGACTTAAGTAGGGTCCATGAGCCAAGTACATGAAAATTGATCAATATTTTTCAGATTTTGGATTCAGACTAAGTCCCCCTAATCCAAATGTCTATGTCAAAAGCAACAATGATGACGTTGAGACTCTTAATGCCTAAGTCAAGATGCATCCATCATAGGTAAGAATCTATGTTAAGATGCTTCCATCACAGGTATCATGGCCAATGCACTAAAGTGGTCAAATCTTATTTGTTTTTCTTGTTTTTCACTCAACTAATCTAGGCTTCCTCCGATACTAATTAGGTATAGAATTATAGCAATATGGCCATCTCATTTTTCATGGCTCAAATCAAATATGCTGTTAATCTTTCCACATGAAAAAAGGTTTTTCCAACAAATTGTATTCTTTTCACTACACTTACAGAGGTCAAGCTAAAATTGTCAACCTACGATGACTCATGACCAGTCAATGAATCACTCTATAGACAGTTGGTGGTCAGCTTGATATTTCTTGCATCCACAACCAGATCTTTATTTTGCTGTCGGTTCACTCCTTTTTCTTTGGCACATCTAAAAATCATTTATCGGCATGCAGCAAAGATTGTGTTGAGATATGTCAAAGGTACTCTTGACTTTGTCATCTCTATCAAAGGACAACGGATTTTGGATTGAAAAACTATACACTCTCTTTATGCCAAACCCATTGCTACTCAAAGTGATTGCCTTACTGTGTTTGTTACAGTTGCAAATTGCATCGGACCAATACATAAGTAAACTCAAATACATCTTGAAGAATTGGACATTGGAAAATCCAGGTCAATTACACATAAGTAACACATCCAATTTTTAGCATTTTAGAGTGTAGACCATCGGATATGTCCTAGGGTATGGATTAATTCTCATTGTACCATGCAAGGCATCAATCTCAGAGTACAGTTTGTAATCAGTTGCACTCATTAGACAAGCTGCACGCAGATTTGATGGTTATAGAAGAGGAGAAATCCCCAAACCCCAAGGAATTCCCTAAAAAACACAAAGAGGCTGCCTAGCATTTTTAAGGACTTAATTCCTCAGCTCTTCTATAAAATGCTTCAAACTCAATTATGAGACAAAGTTGTCAATAAAGGAAATATTAAATTTATCCAAAAAGTTGGCAATCTAAAGATCATTAAAAGTTGACAGCCAATTATCTTTTGACCACTCTTGCAAAATATTAGCAAAGGCTCTATCTCTACATATTAAACATTTGTTGTCCACAATAGGATTTTTTAGGACTTGCTTTCTCACCTCTTTTGTAAAATGCTTCAAACTCAATTATGAGACAAAGTTGTCAATAAAGGAAATATTAAATTTACCCAAAATGTTGGCAATCCGAAGATCATTAAAAGTTGACAACCAATTATCTTTTGAACAGACTCGCAAAATATTACCAAAGGCTCTATCTCTACATATTACATATTTGTTATCCGCAATTATCATACCTAAATCAATGTGTGTGTGTGTGTGTGTGTAATTCATTGCTGGAGGAATAAAACGAACTGATATACCCTGGGTACACTCTTTTATCAAATTTGAGCATGTTGAAGAATATACCCATATCAATGGTCATTTATTCCATTCATACCAGATACCTATTTTTGTCAATTCCATGAAAATGATTTTGTTGATGCTTCTACATGCCTTTTTAATATTTTATTATTTTCTCAATAGCCTTAGACTAACCATGTTGATAAACGCCAAGATCATCCGTTAACATCAACATTGTATATACTTTAATATCAATACTTTGAGTTATTTTCTTACCCATCATTAAGATTACGAAAAAAACCAGTGTTTAATTCACTGTTCCAAATTCAAAACATCTGTTTTTTATATATTAGGTTTGCAAATGAAGGGTTTGTATTAGACACTGGTTTTTGTTGCTTTCTTTCAGAAGATTTTGATAGTTGTTGATGCTATACTTGTGCTACTTTGGAGTTCTGCTTTGCTAATATTGTACTCCAGTTTGCTTGTTAAAGCCATATTTGTACTCTTTCCCCAGTAATTTTTTTAAAAATAAAGCATTGAGGTTGGCCCTCATATCTGCCCTCCTGAATAATCAAAATGCAACACAAGAAATTATGGATGGATCATTATTGCAAATAATCTCAAAGTGCAAATGGTGTTGAAACAGGGAAAATATGCTAGACAAAATAAGAGCTTTGTCAAAAAATATTGCACCTTATGGAGAGAAGATCCAAAACAAAAATCCCTTTATAGAGTTGAACTACTGATACTACAATAACTTTTCTTTACAGGGTACAATTGCCGAGTGTTATCTTTTTTTGCAAGTATGATGCCTTGCTCCCTTGAAAGGCCATCTGATTGCCATTGATACTCGTTCCAAAAACACTCCAAAGGGCAATACATTCAACTGCAGAATCTAGCATTTACATGAAATCCAGTAGGATCTCATTTGGGCCTTCTCTATACCAGAATTTTTCAAATGGATTGTATAGTTTTAATCCAAATCAAGAACTGGCTTTTCAATTCAATATTATTTGTAAGTACAAACTTAACAAAAAAAACTTAAATCTATTAGTCATATGATCTTCTGTCTGACCCCATTGTCATCCAGAATCCCTACTCCTATTCACCATGGCATCTTTTTTAGTCGAAAAATAGTGTTACAATGTCCCCTAATAGCTTAGAACCATGCGATCTCAAATGGTTAATTAGCCTTGCAACTATAGCTATTTTGAACATTTTTTACTTTTTCCCCTTTAAGTCCAAGCTATTACAAATCTCTCATATCATGTATAATACTATAATCAGAACAAGCACCAGTACAAAATGTACTCAATAACAGCAATTCACAAAACAAAGTTGTCTACAATGTTCATACCCTAACAAATGCAAGTTAACAACCCTGATTTTTTTATTTTTTAATGAATTCAATATTAATTGTGCATGTAGACATAAGGCTTTACATAGAGGGTTATACCAAGTTGACAATCTTAACATAGAAAAACAGTCGATGCAGTATTTCTAGATATAATCCTAGTCCTATGAGGAAGTGTTATTACCTAAAGCCTCCAACTCCTAATCATCTTATATAAATTGACTTTAATCAAGAATCACAATGCATCTTGTTACTCCATTATAATAATATTACTTGTTAGCTGTACTTTATAGACCTTTAATTTGATGTATCGACCTACAAACTAGTTGCATCGGGGGGCCTTAATAAAAGCATCAATGTCCCATAATAGGTAGCAAGAAACGGAAATGGCTTTATATTGATGAAATGGGTAAACAGACAGTATCATCTATGATTGACAAGCTAATATAAATGGAATCATGGATGATCACAGCACATTGAGAGGTGAATAGTAAAGAGAATAAGTTTAGCTGAGCATTATTTTTCTTTTGCAAAGCTTAAAAAATAAAGATAGTTCTGCTTACATCAACCTCAGCAATAATCTTTTCAATTTCTTCAGTCAATTGTCATATGGCCATATGGTGTGACTATGGTTTAATTTTATCTTTTTATATTTACAGTCTTGAGACTTGACAATAATTACAGACGAAAAATATAATTTCCTTGCTTTATTGATTGCAATGTTGCACTTATAGTGGCTGTAGTTTGATGTGAAGGATTGCCCTCCAAATGTGAAATTTATTTTACTATCATGACTCAAACACCTCTATGAAGCCAAGAGTTTTGCAGATCAAACCATGGGGAAAGAAACACACCTTCTTTGCAACTGAAAAATCTTTGGCAGGGTTTCCTTGTTTCTTGTCACCATCTGTACAATCTGGACAATAGAAATACTCCATAGCTTTTGCCTGTTCTGTATTTAGATTCATGCATGCTGGATGAAACCTACAAACAAAATGTTACTACAATCAGAAATAAAACTGCAATTCGAAAGACAAAGGATGAAATGTATCAAAAGACTTGTAATACCTAAGACATTAGAACATCCCACAGATTTTTTTACCATATGAAAAGCACAGATGAAATCTAAATTAGTAAGACCATCAAGTATAGAAGTAGTTATAAAAACTAGATTCTGCTAAAAGTGAAAATATTGCGGACTAAACACAATAACATTGAAATTAGACAAAACCAATAAATCTTTAGTTGCATAAACAAAGTGAAATCTCTCAAGGAATATGTGTCTTTGTGACCACCTCTTTTCTATGCTTTATTTAAGTGCCATCGCCAAAATGCAAACTTAAACTTATCCTAGCAAGAAGATAGCAAAGCTCCTCTATGCAACAAAGCGTCATTTTGTAAAAACACTTGAGCTGGGTAAAAACCAACTAGTACCAAATATTTGCCAACTCCAATAGGCAATCAGAATTTCATGTCAAATTCAAACCAATGGACTTTGGATGCAGCCAACAATGGAATATTTTGGCCTTGCCATGTGAGATGCTCTTCCTACTAATACCACCAGGTAAGTCGTCTTATTTGCTTTGTTTACAGGGTGCCTCTATTTGGAAGTTAACTACTCTTTATGTTTCTGCCGTAGGTTTGACCTAAGTGTTATCAATCTACATCTAGGTTTTTCTTGAATTCTTTAATACAATCTATAATTATTGCATGCAGTACATCCACATATTGTAGTTTTCTCAGGCTGTGACATTTAGATTCTCAAGCTGTTTCAAAATTAACCGACAATATAGTACCAGGGGAGCAGTAACATAACCTTTGATTGAACGTATTTGATAAATTCACCATGCATCATTTGATTTAAAATATGCCTATTTGAAATTTTTCATGTATCTACAACATTGTTAAAGGACAGCAATAACATATAGTCCTTTATTTTGCCCCTTTATTGTGAATGGGTAGATAAAATTTCCAATGCACTTGTCAATCATTGTTTAGATCTCTAAGAATCGAATTTAGAACCATGAACATTTGACTTTCCATAGAATGATGGCCACTATCAGCCAGCCACAAACAACCATTATTCTCAGTCCTACTAGGACAACAATCATCTTCCTGCACAATCTGATGACAAGTATGAAAATCAAGATCAACTCTTTTCTCACAAGATATCAGGTGATGTTCATTCAAATATAAAATTATCATTATCCGTCGCCTTTTTGAAACTGACACTAAAAAACCAATAGAAAAGTGTACAAATAGACGTAAAAAGTTGAAAATGAATTTTGCTTGAAAGTGTGACTTCCCAATGATGGAGATTGTCAATCAGGAACTATCTTCCTACAGACTGGAGACAGAATTCCCTATTCTCATCCTAGAAATTCCTGCTCTAGCATAAGATATGGCATCATGCGCTTTTGCAATTACTCTGTTAAGGCTTGCCTTCATGAGATTCTCCCATATATCCTTGCTTCTTGTCATCAGATTCCTCAATGTTATCATTCATTAATGGCAAACCATGTCATTTGCCTCTTCTCATATCTAGTTTTGACATAGAGCTCATTTGTGGTTGAGTATTAGAATCACAAGCAGTTGGTTAATTGTACCTGCCTGGTGTAAAACTTGTGTCAAACTTCTAACATTTTCCAATTGATTTGGCAATCTGTAATGTCCCCAACCAGACACATGCAATATTTATTATATTTTTCTGATTTTATGAGACAAAATCAATCCAAACTGCAAGTAAACACACTGTTTACAACTTTTGAACCCTTATTTCGCTGATGTAATCGAACAATAAACCCTAGGAGGATAAAATGCTTACTCCAGCAATATAAAACCCTTAAAAATTTATTCTATTTTATTACAGCTGATCAGAAAGTACAAAGATAACAAAAGCAACAAACTATTTTTTTATTGATTTTAGCTGCTGTACGGCCTGGGACAGAGGCTCGGACTGCTGAAAAATGTCAGAATTGCTAGAAACTTCTATTTACTGATGGAAACTGCCACAAATATTATTTATGAATTTTCTTTGAAACCCTAGATGATATGGCAGCTGGCTGAAGATGTATGGCTGCCAGGTGAAGCCTGATTTGCCCTTGAAACCCTTGCAAAATTGCCAAAAATGCTGGTAAAAATCAGATTTGTCTTGGAAACACTGCCAATATATCAAAATACGATTTTAATATTTATCTCCATTTTGCTGATGAATGATGACTGAAATGATGCGAACAGCTGCTGGTATGACTGACCTAATTTTCAAATTGACTTAATTTCTCCTCCCAATGTTGTGCTCAGCTAGGGATACCTCAGTACAGCTCTATATGATGCTCCAAAATTTATCAAAAATCTTAAGATCAATATATAAATCCTTGAATATGCTTGGCCAATGAAATTATTGCTATGTGCTTGCAAAAACTACTGTTATGGCACTGTAGCAAACTCAAAATATCTCCAAATCCTCCACAGATTGGTACAACGGTGATTCCCAAATGGAATCACCCAAGATTGAAAACAAGGGTTTTAGTCCTTGATCCCAAATGTGGAATTCAAGCGGGTTTGAGAGTACAAATCCTCCACAAATCAACACAATTATGATTCCTATATGGAATCACTCAAGACTGGAAGCAAGGGTTTTAGTCCTTGATCCCAAATGATGAATTCAAAAGGATTTTCATCCTCTCAAACCCTGATCAAACCAAAGGTTTTCGTCCTTGGATGCCATAGATTGAACAATCTAACCAAAATTTGAAAATTGGATGCAAGAGGATAACTCAAATGATCTTGAAATGAAATGAGATGCACTCCTTTTATAGTTGTCTTTTTCAGGCCCTCCACCTTATTTTTTATTTTCTTTTTATTATATTTTCCCTCCAAGTATTAAAAATACCTTTTATAGTTAGTTAAGTATTTTAAAAACACTTTTTAAATTTATTAAAATAATATTATTGTTGCCCCAAAAATAAAAGTGATCTGGCCCAACTTAAAAAATATTATTAATTATTTAATCCAGAAAAAGGGACATGACAATTTTCTGTATAAAACTGGTTCTATTAAGCCATGTGACGTCTCAAACCTTCTCCATGTATAAGATGTAATAATAACATAAGAACCCATTCCTCAAGCTCCGCATATGTAAATGCTACTAGTGTGATCGTCACATTCACAAAGGTCTCCTAGAAATATTTGTTGATCTTTAGTTGTCAACAATCTTTTGTAAATTGACTCATCAGAGTGAGGTACTGACAAAACTCACTCCAAACCTTCTAGATCAAAATTTTGTGTATCTAACCCATTCATAATGACAACACAAGTACAGGTCTTCCAGGAGAAATATATACAAATTTATTCTCAAATAATTAATATTGATGATCTAAGCCACATATTCTGAGAGCAGCCAAAACACACATAATCTGGGATCAACCATTCTAATGGTACAAGACCTAATGTTTTCAGGGTTTTCTCAGCAAGGTTGACCACGCATAATCTCAGAGAATCATTTACACCAAAAATTTTGAGCCCCTTGTCAATAAGTATCCTCTCTTTAATGATAATCTCAATAAACATTCAAACCAACAAAATCCAATTTGTCCTGAAACATATAATAATTATAGTTTTTAACCTTTTTTCTACGAAATGTCTGTTATATTACATCAAAGAACATAATGATTACATTACATGGTAATACAATTACCTGAAGCTTGTGTCTCAAAAAGACTGTAAAAAAAGGACTGACCATAGCCAAAACAGGATATGTTAGATTTGACCAAATCATCAAGCAATCAATAGTGAGCTATTTTCACAATTTACGCAAAATAACTTGGATGGTTCAGATTTGGTACCTCAAAACAGGATCTTAGAAAGCATTCTGAAATTGATATCAGAGGAACAAAATAAGACGCTACTGGATGCCCTCAAGAAGGAAGAGACAAAGGAAGCAGCTTGGCAACTCCATCCTGACAAAGCCCTTGGCCATATAGGGTTCCCAGCAAGCTTTTTCCACAAATATTGGTACATTATACGAAAGGGAGTTTATGAGGCCATAGAAAATTCATGCTGAAAGGGTGAGTTTTGGATTAAGGCAAAAACAGGTTTTGAAGGGGCCCTGAAACCCTTTACAAAATGATTCTTAGAGGTATAGAATCAGAAAAAAACTTTCAAAACAAAACGGGCTGCAAAGATAAACATATAAAACAGCAGCCAAAGAGACAGCAGAAGCCCAGCCGGGCACAAAAAGACAGCAGAAAGACAAAGCCCAGACACAGACAGAGCCAGCAACAGAAAACCACCCAATTACATAAGGCTTCTGAGGGTCTCAGCGACCTCAGCCTCTAGGGCATTCATTTCTATAGTATTGATACCTAAGAAGGAGCAAGCACTTTTGTTGGAGGATTTCTGACCTATATCTTCATGCAATACAATCTATAAGATCTTGACAAAGGCAGTGGCTAACAAACTCGAGAATACTCCCTAAGATAATAGCATAGCAACAAATAGGTTTTTATCTTGTAAGATCAATCTTAGATGGGGTCATTATAGCCCAGGAAGCTATACATTCAACATGACATACTGGGAAGCAGCAAATGTTAGTTGAACTAGACATTGAAAATGCTTACAATAGAGTGGATTGGAGATTCTTATTTGATGTATTGAAGGACTTTTGGCTTTGACACAAACTGAATGAATTCGATCTTCAACTACATTGCCTGCCCAAGGTACTCAATTTTGGTTAATCGTTCCCCGAAAGGTTTTTTTGAAGTATCCAGAGATCTAAGGCAAGGGGATCCATTATATCCTTTCCTTTTTGTTTTAATGGTTGATACTTTGGGTAGGTCAAATAGTCAAGCAAGAAGAGAGGGCAGAATAGAAGGAATTCAAATTACAAGCAATTTCCCAACTGTTTCAAATCAATAGATTGTTGATGACACTATGTTGATTGGAGCAATATAGATGAAAGAGACCAAACAAATGAAAGAAATTTTGGAGACATATACTCGAATGATGATAAGTTGAAGGTTTTTTTCAAAAAACAGAATATTTTAAGAGTTCTAAATTTCAAAGCAGGCAATTACCCAAATACATATCTTGGACTCCCTTTGGCAGCAAGATGAAGAACGACCAAACTTTGGGATCCTTTCCTAAACATAGTTTCAAACAAGGTGGGGACATGGAAGGCAAGTTGGCTTTCTTGGGCATGCAGAATAGCTATGCTGAAGGCAATTATATCAACCCTTCCAATTTACTTAGCATCATATTTGGCCATGTCGAGTGGTATAGGCCAAAAGGTGAATCAAGCAATGAGGAAATTCTTTTGGCAAGGCTTGTCCGACAAAGATAAACTAGCACTCATAGCATGGGATAAAGTATGCAAACCAAAAAAGGATGGTGTAGGATTAAAAAGACAGATGTCTCAATCAGGGCTCTAGAAGCAAAGTCGGTATGGAAAATGTTCAAAAAACCTAATTCCAAATGAACCAAAATACTTCAACAATGTGGAGCCCCCTAGAATCTTTATGATGAAAAGGCTTCCCCATGGGTTTGGATTGTGAAACTTCATGAGTAGTTGTAGGGCAATCATCATAGATAATCTAACTTGGAATATACATGATGGTGCATTAGCCCTATTCTAGGAAGAGTATGGGGGGTTTTCCACCTTTGAACAGGATAATGAACTTTAGAAATTGTTGATCCCTAAAAGGCTTGCGCCTTAGTAAGGACAATTTGAAAGTTTCACAAATATGGGACTAGGACAATTTG